>NC_090727.1:37836680-37846680 GCF_036898095.1 Palaemon carinicauda
GACCTTTAAATACCAAGAGAAAAACTAGGCTTTTATAATTCTAGCATCGTATTTGGGTAAATATAGATAAAAACAGATAATCTCTTAAAGAAAATACAGCCCTACTCTCTCTCTCTCTCTCTCTCTCTCTCTCTCTCTCTCTCTCTCTCTCATATCCACAGACCTTTGCTTAGACTTCCGTCTTTACCCAAGCACACACATTCATGCACACGCACAATTGTTTCATATTTACCTATAGGCAAAGAATCAACGGATAGTTGCATTTAAGAACAAAGGAATAGCAGACAAAGAGTTATCATGTATATGAGAGAGAGAGAGAGAGAGAGAGAGAGAGAGAGAGAGAGAGAGAGAGAGAGAGAATTAAATCCCATATATTCCGTATAATGCTAAAGCGTAGTGTCTTGTTAGTCTCACTTGTGCCAGATGTAAATGGAAAGTCTAATGTAGTATCAGTGTTATTAAGGGAAATAAAGGTATCAGGAGGAAATTTGGCAAAGCTGCTCATCTGTCACTCGAATCATTCAGTTTTTTATCTTTTTTAATAGATGTTAATATTTTTTTTCATAATGTGTCATCTATTGTTATTTCTATTACATAATTTACATAATGTTCATATTTATTATAAAATGCAAATTTTTAAAGATATTTTTAAATTTATAGACCTTTAAAGGTCTTAGAAAAGCTGAAACATTAGGAATCCTCTACGATAAAAAGCTGCTCCTTGTAACGGACCGTAGGTGTCAGTTGCAAGTTTCAATGTACTCCTTTGAAGTCAATTAATTAGGAGACATCATTATCCCCCGTCTCTAACCCTTTCCAAAGAAGCCCTTTTTCCTCTCACTGTGACCGGTTCTCCTCCTTCCCTTCCTTGAACTATCCCAACCCACCCTGCCACCCTGTGTCTCTCCTATCCTATCCAACCCTGCCGCTTCACTAGACTAACTGCAATAGAAATAATTATCGTTTCGGGTAATAATGCCCAAATTATTCAAATAATGGAGGAAATTACATAGAAAACAATGGCGTAGGCCTAGTTTTACGTATCAAATCCATTCACTTTATCCTAATCGCGCAGTAGACGTATTTGGTGTTCGGTTGTCTTCAATTCTAACTTCGACTCTGCATAAGTAGTTATCATATAAAAAGATAGGCGGTTTCAAGAATTGAATAGCCATATTCAAATCAAGTAACTTAGACATACACTAAAATAAAGCAAAAGTTACCAAAATAAAGCTATGATTTACAGATTTAAATCTAAATGTTAAAACGAAGCCGAAGTCAAATTAAATCGAACGATTCGACTCGGAGACGAGAACTTATCTGCCTGTTCTTTCGCCGTGTGCTTTTGTGGTGTTAACCTCCCCTCTCTCTCTCTCTCTCTCTCTCTCTCTCTGAATCGGTTACTGTTAATGGATGACTGTTTCTCCCTTAAGAACTCGTGACGTAGTGGTAAGCGCTCTCAACTTGTAAACTGAGTGACCTAAGGTTTAAAGGTCCCCCATAAGTGGCAGAGGCAAGGAACAGGTCAATGCCCTATCTAGAACCAGGGAGGGCCAGGCAATGGCTGCTGATGATTCCGCAGCAGGTAAACCTATAGGCTCCCTCAAACCCACGATCCTTAGCTCACAAGGAGGGTGAGGTTGCAGACACTACAAGAAACTATAGAGTTTGAGTGGAACTCGAATCCCCGTCCGGCAGATCGCAAGGCAAGAGCGCTTCCTAGAGGCTGGTTGTGCAAGGGAAAACTTTATCAAAACTTCTCAGAATCGAAGGTGAGAAGTAACTAATATATTTAATCATGTTTAATATGCTTACATCATCTCCACATACTCCCACAGTCTGGAGAGAGAGAGAGAGAGAGAGAGAGAGAGAGAGAGAGACAGTATTATTATTATTATTATTATTATAGTTGTTGTTGTTGTTGTTGTTGTTGTTATTATTACTTGCTAAGCTACAACCCTAGTTGGAAAAGCAGGATGCTATGAGCCCAAGGGCTCAAACACGGAAAATTAGTCCTGTGAGGAGAGGAAACAAGGAAATAAATAAACTACAAGAGAAGTAATGAACAATTAAAATTAGAATATTTTAAGAACAGCAACAGCGTTAAATTGAATCTTTCATATACAAACTATAAAAACTTTAAAATAAGAAAAGAAGAAAAATTAGATAGAATAGTGTGCCCGATTGCACCCTCAAGCAAGAGAACGCTAACCCAAGAGACAGTGGAAGACCATGGTACACAGGCTATGGCACTACCTAAGACTAGAGAACAATGGTTTGATTTTGGAGTGTCCTTCTACTGGAAGAGCTGCTTACCATAGCTAAAGAGTCTCTTCTATCCTTACCAAGAGGAAAGTAGCCACTTAAATTAGAGTGCAGTAGTTAACCCCTTGAACGAAGAAGAATTGTTTGGTAATCTCAGCGTTCAAAGGTGTATAAAGACAGAAGAGAATGTGGAAAGAATAGACCAGACTATTCATCGAATATGTAGGCTAAGGAAAAATTAGCCGTAACTAGATATAGGGATCCAATGTATTACTGTCCAGCCAGTCAAAGGACCCAATAACTCTAGCGGTAGAGTAAGAAATCAACACGTAAAATTGACAGACTTTTAAAACCCTCATTCTTCGAAATGCTTAAATAGGTGCAACAATGAAGGAAAAGATATAAAAGTAATGATGATGATTTGTTGTGGAAAGGTTGTAGGCTACTTGCACGAATCGAACTATGTGTTGTTAACACAAGGAAAAAAAAAAATTACGGCCGTCAATGGAGGCAGGGATTTGAGAGGGGGAGGGAGGGAGACAGCGTGTTTGAAGCAGACACAGGACCTTCCTTACCGTTCGTCATCCACACAGATTCTGCCCTAACTTATATATTAATATATTAAACATTAATATATTTGTGGGATTAGCGGTGTGACAGGGGATATTATACGATTAAAGGAAGGAGTTATTTTATTTATTTCATCTTAAGCAGGAGAGAAGCTGAAGGAAATTAGCAATTTAGATTGGGAGAAAGGACCTTTACACTTCCCAGATTAATTGGGTTTGCATAAGGAAGGATAGGGCTCCGTGTGGGATAGGATAGGGAAATGGATAGGCAGGGATAAGGAAGTTCTGTAGAGTGTAATTGTATAAAGTGAATGGAGGGGTGAGGTATGTGTGCTGTATGGGATAGGAGGGATAAGCTATAATTACTGGATAGAGAAGGATAGGTTTTGCAGAAGGCTATTGATTGTGAACCTGATATGTCATATCAGCGAGATAATAATGAGATTTTAAGGTGAACGTGATAGCTTACATCAGAGAGATGATAATGTGAAAGAAATTGGTTACATCAGAGATATTATTATTATTATTATTATTATTATTTGCTAAGCTACAACCCTAGATGGAAAAAAGCAGGATGCTATAAGCCAAGAGGGCCCCAGCAGGGACAATAACCCAGTGAGGAAAGGAAACAAGGAAAGATAAGATATTTTAAGAACAGTAACATTAAAATAAATATCTCCCATATAAACTATAAAAATTTAACAAAATAAGAGGAAGAAAATATTATGTGAAAAAGATGGATTATATAATGAAATTATGCTAATTAGGAATAGCATTTCCCTGCTAATTGAAGTAATAAGTTTGTGTGGGTATCGGGCAGTGAAATAAGATTCCTTCTTTGGCTATGAAAAATCTTGAGTTTGCGTGAATAATTGAATGGACAATTTGACTAAAGAATGCGGAAGAGAAGAATAGGAGGATTAATGTGGATAAGGGGAATAGATATAAGATGAAGAAGGGATAGGGAGAGGGTAGGAGGTTAGGAATAGTGGCACTCGAGCAGAGTGCAGGAGCAAAAGTTAGTGGAAAAATTAAGTGCAAATCCCTTAGAATCGCGCCTAGGCCTATGTTGTGTAAGTATGAATAACAATTTTGCCGATAGACTTACTCAAAGGGTAAAGTTGTAGATTGTGCAGGAGAATAAAGGAAAGTTTTTAATATATTATAAAAGAACGGGATGGATGAATTTGAAGTCTATTTACGTTATGGTTCATCTGAGGGGAGGATAGGAACAGAGGAAGCCAGAAAGAGTGTGTGTATGTTTTCCAAAATGTGTCTAGCGATCTGTCCAGCTGGATGAGGGGGAGGAAGAGTTACATCTATTCAAGTGCACAGTTACTTAGTGGCTGATGACCCCCTCCATTGGCACGCCATGCTTCCTACAGCTGAGCTAGCTTTTGAACATTGCATATAATACTTCGCTCAGGGACACGCCTTTCTTTTTAGTGTATGGACAGGATCCTGTGTTACCATATACGGTACTCATGAATTTGCAACAATTGCCCAATTATTCAACTGAGCAATACCGTGTCTATTTATTAAATCTATTGAGGAGAGTAATGAACTCCACTGAAAGGTTTTAAAAAAAGAGCTAATGAAAATCACAGCTCAAAGTATGATGGTCGGTTCAAAACCACACCGGTAAAAGTATTTGTGGGCGATCGTGTGTAATTGAAACGATAACAACCTAGGAAACATAAACTAGAGCCAACGTAAAGAATGGTTAAAGTTACAGTTGTGATACAAAGTATCATTAATGGCGCAGTGTCTGAACATCATCAGGCATACATACATGTGGTGCCTGAAGAGGTAGTTTTCAACTTCCTCCTTATCCCTCCCTTCATACGTGACATTCCTCGAGTTGATGAGGAGATATAATTTTTGTCGTTTGCTGTTGTTGTTGTTGTTAGAACAGACCTCATTTCTGCTTTTGACGTGTTTTAAATAAACTTAATGATAACAGTGTGGTCTTATGTTGGTGCTTAATGTATATGTGAAGTGTTATGGTAATTTTACTGAGTGTAGCAATACGTATGACATACTCCTGAGTGAACCTTAAAACAATGAGAGGTTAAATAGGTCAAGTGAGATCCGTCAGGCGGATGCTGTTTTATTTATATGATTCCTGGTTGGTTGGGCCGGAACGGTTCCCTAAAGGCAAGTGGCCGCGGGATTAAAGTTCAGCCTTGAGGATAGGCAGTGTTAGAGAATGAGTAGATGTGAATACCTTAAACTTCATGTTATAAGAGAAGGGCGGGAAGATGAATGATTTTCTCGGGA
Organism: Palaemon carinicauda; assembly: GCF_036898095.1. Taxonomy (NCBI): domain Eukaryota; kingdom Metazoa; phylum Arthropoda; class Malacostraca; order Decapoda; family Palaemonidae; genus Palaemon; species Palaemon carinicauda. The sequence continues at coordinate 37,841,795 of NC_090727.1, forward strand.
AAATGGGTAGTGGCCACCGGTTGCAAGTGCAAGTGTTGTAGTGATTTAAATGAATGGTGAAATGGTGGTAATTTGCATAATGATCCAAGTTTCTTTCAATAAGTGGAAGTTTCCTTCTTTGAAGGAAATTCACCAAAGGATTGCCAGCATCCTTATACGAGGGAGATATATTTATTATTGTCCTGGAGACATTGTTTGTTGAAGCTTATGGAGTTTATAACTAGCTTTCGATATATGGAACTGATGAGGAAATAAGCTAAATATTCTCTCTCTCTCTCTCTCTCTCTCTCTCTCTCTCTCTCTCTCTCTCTCTATAAGAGAGATTACTCGAGCGCCATATGTGGATGAGATCATGATGAGGGGTGGGTAGATGGAGATGGTTTGGTCATGTTCTCCGCACTCCCCAAGAGAGCTTAGTTCACCAAACTTTCAACTGGGCTCCACAAGGCAATAGGAGAGTTAGAAGACCCAGTCTTACATGGCTGAGGACTGTGAAGTGTGAAGTGGGAGATGGTGACTGGAGAATTAATGAATTAAAAGCTGAAGATAGAGACGACGGGCGCAATCTAACCGAGGCCCTTTAAAGCGTCAATATGTGTAGGAGGAGAGGATGATGATGATGATTGGGTTAATCTGATGTTGTCTGAGCAAACATCCGGCAGTAACTTTAGTCTTCTGCGAGAGACGTTTTACAAGTTGTGTGGCACAGCAAACTTTTAGAGGATCAGGGAATTGGACCGTAGATGTGAAACACGTCTTAACTTATAGCTTTCGAACAAGAGGTGTCTTAAGATTAAGAGAGGTACCTTCTAGGATTACCTTCTTCAACTTCGAAAAGGGTTTTATGTCGACATAGTACTTATTTTATACTGAATATTTAGTTCTGTGTTTATAATTCGTCGCTGTCTTTTTAGGTCATTTGCGCTATAATGTTTATTATTATTATTATTATTATTATTATTATTATTATTATTATTATTATTATTATTTTTATTATTATTATTATTATTATTATTATTATTGTTGCTATTTTTATTATTATTATTATTATTATTATTATTATTGTTGTTGTTGCTGTTGTTATTCTTCTTCTTATTCTTGTTGTTGTTGTTGTGATTATCATTATTATTAATATTATTATTGTTATTATTATTATTATTATTATTATTATTATTATTATTATATGAGTATTATTACTATTATTTATTATTATTATCATAATTCTTATTGTTATTATTATTATTATTATTATTATTATTACCATCATGAGTATTATTACTATTATTTATTATTATTATCATGATTATTATTATTATTATTTATTTTTATTATTATGATTATTGCTATTATTATTGTTGTTGTTGTTGTTTTACAGTTTTTTGTTTACCAATTTAGATGAAAAAATCTTTTCTATTAAACAATTACAAACGTGTTTCTCCAATATTAGTTTCTTTACCAATTCATTTGTTTACTGGTATCATAACAAGACGTAATGGTATTGGCAATAACATCCTCATAAAGCAAAAAAAAAAAAAAAAAAAAAAAAAAAAGCACAACGAGGAACATACAGTAGATATCTATTTAACACAACAACGGTTTAAAAACACTTATAAATTCATAATTTATTTTTCTTAACTGAAAAGGTTAACCACTGGCCACTTTCCTCTTGGCAAGGGTAGAAGAGACTCTTTAGCTATGGTAAGCAACTCTTCTAGGAAAAGGACACTCCAAAATCAAACCATTGTTCTCTATTCTTAGGTAGTGCCATAGCCTCTGTACCATGGTCTTACACTGCCTTGGGTTAGAGTTTTCTTGCTTGAGGATACACTCTGGCACACTTTTCTATTTAGTTTCTCTTCCTCTTGTTCTGTTAAAGTTTTCATAGTTTTAATAGGAAATATTTATTTTAATAATGTTACTATTCCTAAAATATTTTATTTTTCCTTATTTCCTTATTTCCTTTCCTCACTGAGCTATTTTCCCTGTTGGGGCCCCTGGGCTTATAGCATACTGCTTTTCCAACTAGGGTTGTAGCTTAGCATATAATAATAATAATAATAATAATAACTATGGGGTGAGTATATTTGAGCACCATAGCCATCCCTTAAAGCCCCTAGCCAAGAAACCCGGAAGAGAATGAATTGCCCAAAGCTTGACACGTAAGGAATGGTACTGTTAAGGTGGCTAATAACATTTCCTTTTCGCTAAAGGAAAGTACGGAAATGAATTATTAGACGGAAGGAAGTGATGTATCCGATACAGGAGGAAATTCTTCTAGGGAAATGAAGTTGTGTTCACACGTGTAATTGGATATTTCTTTGTTCAAATGTTTCAGAAGAGTGTTAGCGTAATTTGAACTCGGTAATTATTATTCTCCTTTCGAGATTAATCATAATTTTGTTGTGTATGGTTTTATTGAGGTAATAATGTTCAATTTGTTAATATAATTGCGTTTGAAATCAAGTTTTGAATGAAATAAAATTTTAACCTGTTCCTATATTCAATATACGTGTATATATATATATATATATACATATATATATATATATATATATATATATATATATATATATATATATATATATATATATATATATATATAAATATATATTATATATATATATCATATATGTATATATATATTTATATATATATATATATATATATATATATATATATATATATATATGATAAATTTTGCACATTTTTACGTGTTTTTCATATTCAAATAAGCCATATATATTTTGATATATTAATGTCTGGATTCTCTTAACGACCTCGGGATCAGAGCCCCAGGCGAAATCTCACAAAGACAAGAGCTTGGCTCCGGCCGGGAATCGAACCCTGGTCGGCAAGCTTATATAGACAGTGACCGAATGGGTTAGTCACTGTCTATATAAGCTTGCCGACCAGGGTTCGATTCCCGGCCGGAGCCAAGCTCTTGTCTTTGTGAGATTTCGCCTGGGGCTCTGATCCCGAGGTCGTTAAGAGAATCCAGACATTAATATATCAAAATATATATGGCTTATTTGAATATATATATATATATATATATATATATATATATATATATATATATGTGCATCTACTATATATATGCATAATTGTTTGTATTTATATATATATTGCATGTTATATATATGTGTGTATATATGTGCAAGTGTGTAAATGCAAAAAAAAGCTAGAATGACTAATTCGAAGAAAAATGGAATTAACAATAAAATAAGAATAATCCTACAATAGAAACAATAAAATCTCATTTCTAAACAGAAACTTTGACTCCTCCTATGTCATCTCTATACCAGAGCAAGTAGGTGAATAATAATCAGCAAACAAATCTTCGTAATACAATAGAGTTACATCCAACAAATCAAACGAGAATCTATCCTTTCCGTCCACCATAAAGAAGTCAAACTAGAGGGGCTCTCAGTAGAGATGAGACCTCCACCACGGCAACTTGTTTCTCCACCTTTTGCTGGACCTTGACCTTTGACTTTAGCATGTATCAATGGTCGTGGAATTTCATACACTCAAATATGAAATGATGTCCAAACATATGGCTGATTACGTGAATTGGACATTTTTTGCTTGACCTTCGACCTTGACCTTCCAAAATTTTATTATTTCCATTTTGTTTTACATAACAATTAATCCCTGCGTGTTCTATTACTCTACAATTAATATTGTGGTCAGGAAGCTGTTCACAAACAAACACACACACACACACACAAACAGGGTGTAAAACATAACCTCTTTCCAACTTCGTTGGCGGAGGTATTAAGCTTTTATTCCTCCGGAAATATACCGAAGACAAAACTAGGGCACTTGGAAGGGCGTGCAGAGCCTCGGTGACTCTATAATGACAGGATGATTTCTTATCCTCTTTCGTCAAAGTCAGGACATATTGTTTAGGTGCCGAGAAGGGAAATTGGGAAATTCACGAATATGTCAAATGACTGATTTCCCTTTGGTCGTTTGCTATTTCATTCATATCGAGTTGATGGGAGGGGAAATTGTATTATATGTACGTAGTATGTATGTATGTATGTATGTATGTATGCCTGTATTGATATATTTATATAAACATCATCTCCTCCTACGCCTATTGACGCAAAGGGCCTCAGTTAGATTTCGTCAGTCGTCTCTCTCTTGAGCTTTTAATTCAATACTTAGCCATTCATCATCTCCTGATACACGCTTCATAGTCCTCAGCCATATGTGTGTATGTATGTGTGTATATATATATAAATATATATATATATATATATATATATATATATATATATATATATATATATATATATATATATGTATATTCATATATATATATATATATATATATATATATATATATATATATAGAGAGAGAGAGAGAGAGAGAGAGAGAGAGAGAGAGAGAGAGAGAGAGAGAGAGAGAGAGAGAGCGCCATATTTTAAAAAGAGACGTCTATTTCAATTCTTCCTTAAATCGTACCTAATAATATAATAAATTCCTAATTTTTAATGTATAATGTTTAGTTATTGAAAAAATAGAATATAACAAATATGATACCTAAACGCTATGCACTAGAAAATAAGGATAAAAAGTTATTCGTAAAATATATAAACGATATATATGAAATATGAAAATCACCCATTATTGAAAAATAATTGAATAGCCTTAATTACATCAAAACAGATCAGTGTTATTACTCTCTCTCTTTCTATAATTGACGAGAAATGAAGAACTCTCTTTGACAATAGAGTAATTTCTGTATCATGTGAATAGTAATCGAAGCTGATATGATTAAATAGCGTCCATGCAGAGTTTTAAAACATTTTCAACTTATGAATTAAGGAATTGTGAATCTTTTCATGATCTATCTGGACTATGATACAATTGATAG
>NC_090727.1:37854270-37899270 GCF_036898095.1 Palaemon carinicauda
TACCCTCAACCCATTAACCCGTTTCCCTCACCCCATTCACCCATTACCCTTAACCCATTAACCCGGTTTCCCTCACCCCATTCACCCATTACCCTAACCCATACCTTCACCCAATTCACCCGTTTCCCTCACCCCATTCGCCCATTACCCCATTCACCCGTTACCCTCACCCCATTCCACCCGTTACCCTCACCCCATTCACCCATTACCTTATTCACTCATTACCCTCACCCCATTCACATGTTACCCTCACCCCATTCACCCATTACCCTCACACCATCCACCCGTTACCCTCACCCCATTCACCCATTACCCTCACCCCATTCACTCATTACCCTCACCCTCATAAAAGGTTTGCAATTCTACATAAATCATGTTTCAAGTCGGTCCCCATAACATTCAACGTTTGTGGGAGAAACAGCAGAATTCATGTATTAACAAAACAAGTAAAATGATGTTGTAATCAAACCGCCAAATGTTTTTAATTATTGGTGATGTTGTCAATCCCCAAATTCTCTCTCTCTCTCTCTCCTCTCTCTCTCTGCCACAAAAGTTTTCATGACACGTGTGAACTCAAGTACACTGAACAGCGCCCAAGAGGTTGGATAGAACGAATGACGAATGTGAAATATAAGAGGAATTATATTATTATTATTATTATTAAGCTACGACCCTGCTGGAAAAGAAGGATGCTATAAGCCCAAGGGCTTCAGCAGGGAAAATAGCCCAGTGAGGAAAGGAAATAAGGAAACAGATAGAATAATATACCCTCAAGCAAGAAAAATAACCCAAGATCATGAATCTTGGATTTAGTATCGTTAATCATAACATTATTGATAATTTCTTGCTTTATTTGAGTGGTAGGCCTAAGTGACTTGATTTGCAGATGCATATTTCTTGCCTATGATCGTAAAACTTCACAATGATGACTACTTGTGCAAAGTCGAAGTTGGGAATTAATGACATTCGAACACAAAATACGTCTACTTCGAGATCATGTAAAACTAGGCCTACACCATTGTTACTTATCTACATTTCCTCTATTATTTGATTATTTTGAGCATAATTATCTGAGGGCCAGGGTAGGAGAGAGGATGGGAGAACGGGGTAGGATACGGTGTAGGATAGGGGGAGGGACTTGGTAGGATACGGGTAGGACAAGTGTGAAGCATCTAAGGTCTGTTACAAGGAGCAACGTATGCATGCGCTTGTGCAAGGCTGTTACCTTCAACAGGATTCCTAATGTTTCACCCTTTTCTAGACCTTAACAGGTCTATAGGCATAATTATAAATATATTCTTAAGAGTGGCCTTTTATAATAAACGAGAAAATAATAAAGATAATATAACGAAAATAGTATTAATGACACATTATGTACAATATAAAAATATTTATATTAAAAAAAACGAATGATTCCAGTAAGCAATGAGCAGCGTTGTCAAATTTCCTCCTGATACTTTTATTTCCCTTAATAACACTGATACTGAGGTAGATGTTCCATTTACATTTGGCAACAAGTGAAATCAATAAGAAACTACGCTTTAGCATTACAGGAATATATGGAATAGAATTCTCTCTCTCTCTCTCTCTCTCTGGAGAGAGAGAGAGAGAGAGAGAGAGAGAGAGAGAGAGAGAGAGAGTTTAATCGTACTCACTAAAGTTTAGTGACTAAACCAAAGTCCATCTAGTTAACTTCTCTGCTTCCACCATGGCTGGTTTACACCACACGGACATAAGGTAGCTTCCCCCATCGGCCTCCCCTCTAAATCAGAAGTATTACTAATAATGAAATAGTCTTCAACAAAACGTCTCAGTAAGGGTTTGATTTCAATCTCCAATCGTCTGTGTCTACAAAACGAAATAAAAGGATAAGTTCGAAACACAACGAAACTTCCTCTTTGAATATTAATGTTTTCCTGATAGTTTCGTTCTAAGATTTATTCGATTGATCACGAAGCTCCAGAGATGATATTTCTAGAATAATTTCAGTCAGAGGAGAGAGAGAGAGAGAGAGAGAGAGAGAGAGAGAGAGAGAGAGAGGAGAGAGAGAGAGAGAGCACATTCGAACGAAACGTCATAAGTACTCTATTCTCGAAGTCCTAATGTTCGATTTGGCTTATCAACATCGGCTTCGTTTTCAAAATTTGGATTTTAAGTTGTAAATCATAACTTTATATTTGAAGTGTCATTTTGATGTAGGGCCTAAGTGACTTGATTTGCAGATGCCTATTCCATGCCTAAAACCGTAAAGCCTTTCCAATGATAACTACGTATGCGAAGTCGAAGTTAGAATTAAAGTCATTCGAACACTAGATACGTCTCCTCCGTGATTAGAATAAAGTAGAATGAATTTGATACGTAAAACTAGGCCTACGCCATTGTTTTCTATGTAGGATTTCTTTAGCATTTGAATAATTTTTGCATAATTACCTGAGAAGATAATTATTTTTCTTTTATTTAGTCTAGTGAAATGGAATAGGACTAACATCTACGGTCCGTTGCAAGGAGCATCTTGGTCTGGTTAATGTGCGATGCGTGTGTTTGTTATGGTAAATGTGCGTGCGTGCCTTTGTTTGCGCAAAAATAATACCTTGAACAAATGAGATTTCTAGACGATAATAAGTGTATTAATTAAAAAAATAATATATTTGAAAATTTGCGTTTCATAATAAAGATGAAAATTATATAAATAATATATGAAAATAACAATAAATGACACATGAAGAACAAAATAGAAAAAAAAGAAAAAGAAAACAATAGAGAAAACCTACTTGGAAAACAATGGCGTAGGTCTAGCCTTTACATATCAAAATTCATTCACTTTATCCTAACTTTTCGTATGTGCTCTCTCTCTCTCTCTCTCTCTCTCTCTCTCTCTCTCTCTCTCTCTCTCTCTCAAGCAAACCTTTCGACTTAGAAAGAAAAGGATTCATACTAAATATTTTTATTCATGACCTCTTTAGCAGAAGAGGAATTTATATTTGAAAAAATATATATTTTCAGCTTTATATATCATCCAAGTGAGTTTCTTTTTCCCGTAAAATAGAAAAATTCTACCTGATTAGTTTATTGGCAATTCTGGCCCCTCCCTGTTGTGGTCATCCATTTTTGCTAGGAACTGTTTACGAGTATTTATTTCTCTTTAAGATTATCTATAAATGCAAAGATACTGTTTATCTAGACATTCTTTTTGAGTGAACTCATTTTATTTTATATCTTATTCATCTATCATAAGTAATGAATATTTTATACGTATTTTTAAATAAACAATACAATAATATTTTAGTTGATTTAGCGAACTGGGCCCATGTTCCTAAAGGTATCAACAGATGGCCTCAGTGAGGTCATTTTGGAAGTAAAACATTGGAAAGAAAATCCAGCCTTAAGGAACTATGAGGGAGTTATCTTTCGATGTCCTTAGCCAATAGGAACACTCCATTCGGGCAACGGTAAGGAAATTAGCCAATAGGAACGCTCCTTTCGGGCAACGGTAAAGAAACTATATTCCTTAGCCAATAGGAACACGCCCATTCGGGCAAACTGTTAGGAAATAGTGGTTTGTTCTTTCAGCTAAGTAAAAGAGCCAAATGCCAGTTCATGAAATACCATTGGAAAATTTTTATTTTGGTACTCTCTTTCTAATGAATATATAGAATAAAACTTTGAATATTATAGATTTTATATTCCATTTATAGTAAGTATTGGCAATAAATTAAACCCATATTATAATTACATGGTACGTTTGCACTCTTAATCAAATATCTTCTATTGGCAGAAAATGCATTTTTAATATTGATCTAATTTTTTGTTAACTGTTCTAATAAGCAAAGGCAAATCAAATATATTTTTATATTGTTTATTTTTTTTTTTCAAATATGAATCTTGGTTGAGAAATCAGTTAACATTGAAGAAGTGCATGAAATTTATACAAGGTATTTTGACAGTTTTATTTTTCAGATACTAGTAAAAATAGGTATATAATATAATATATCATCTGCAATGTTACACAAAGAGAGAGAGAGAGAGGAGAGAGAGAGAGAGAGGAGAGAGAGAGAGAGAGAGAGAGAGAGAGAGAGAGCATGCGTATTTTATTTAAAAACGAGTTTATTGTTAACCTTTGTGTCTGCATATATATATATATATATTTATATATATATATATATATATATATATATATAATATTTATATACACACACCACACACACATACATGTATATATATATATATATATATATATATATATATATATATATATATATAGAATATATATATATATATACACACACTCGCAAGAACAACAAACATAGCCCCATTTCTGGTCCAGTGTAGGAGAAATGCCTCAGACATGTCTTTATTCATGTTTTTGTTTGGCCCAGTTTTCATCACCACACTGGCCAATGTGGATTAGTGATTTGGGGAGACTTTCAACCCAGTATGGGTAGCCCTGACAAGTACAGTTTTGCTGATCACGGCGTTACACAAACACTTTCACCACGTTAAGGTATCCCCACTCAGAAAGTGATATATATATATATATATATATATATATATATATATATGTGTGTGTGTGTGTGTGTACATACATACATACATACATATATACATATATATATATATATATATATATATATATATATATATATATATATATAGTAGTTCATTTATTTCCTTATTTCCTTTCCTCACTAGGCTATTTTCCCTGTTGGAGCCCTTCCACTGCTTCTTTTGTAATTAAGGACCCATTCTGTTATATTTTATGAGAGAGAGAGAGAGAGAGAGAGGAGAGAGAGAGAGAGAGAGAGAGAGAGAGAGTCTAGTTGCTGACTGTATTAACTAAAGGTAAATATTCCTTAAGGCAAATTGAATACTGAGATAACATGACTTGTCATTACTTAAATTGATCAGTTGTAGCAGAAGCGATAATGAATAATGAGGGAATCAGGACACAAGACGAATTTAAATAACCATCACAGACACACACACACACATTATTATTTTAGAAATATCCAGATGAGGGCATCTCCCAATTGGACGCAAGTTACAAAAACTACACAGATAATTTTAATATCTTTTTAAATTGGCGATCGGACATTTTCAATCAATTCTTTTAATCCGCGAAAATTGAGGTTTATTTACCAAGATAAAGATGTACGTCAAGGCAATCAATTTTTACTTCTCCCCCCCCCCCCTTCTTTCATTATTTATCATTGTTTCTTCTTTTTCCCCTTCTTTCAATCCCTATCTTTTCCTGTATCCCAATTCTTTCGCAACAGCAGTAATTTCATTACCACCCAAACCAGCTGATTGACAGGAGGCCTTCTACTCCCCCCCCCCCCTCAGACCGTAGGAAAAAGCGAGCCAATATTCCCAGGACCGAACACAGGGGAGAGAATTGGGATACAGGAAACGATAGGGATGGAAAGAAGGGGAATAAGAAGAAACAATGATAATATTGGGTCAAGAGAGAGAAGAAAGTAATAAGAATTGATTGCCTTTACGTACTTCTCTATCTCGAAAGTAAACCTCAATTTTCGCGAATTAAAAAGATGATTGAAAATGTCCGATCGCCAATTTAAAAAGATATTAAAATGATCTTTGCAGTTTCGTAATTTGGGTCATATTGAAAACCTCCTTGACTGGAAATTTCAAAAAATAATAGTGTATGTGTGTGTGTGTGTGTCTGTGATGGTTATTTAAATTCGTCTTGTGTCCTCATTCCCTCATTATTCATTATCGCTTCTGCTACAACTGATCAATTTAAGTAATGACAAGTCATGTTATGTTAGTATTCAATTTGTCTTAAGAATTATTTACCTTCAATTAATTCAGTCAGCAACTAGTCTCTCTCTCTCTCTCTCTCTCTCTCTCTCTCTCTCTCTCTCTATATATATATATATATACATATATATATATATATATATATATATATATATATATAATATATGTATATATATATATATCTATATATATATATACAGTATATATATATATATATAATATTATATATATATATATATATACTGTATATGTTTATATATATATATATATATATATATATATACATATATATATATATATATATATATATATATATATATATATATAGTGTGTGTGTGTGTAAACAAGGAGAAGGACATTTAATAGATAGACAAAGAATAACCGAATGCGTCCCTAGTTATCGCAAAACCAGCAGGGGAAAGAAAGAGAAAACGATGGATTAACGAACTAAGAAAATTTGTGGGTTTAAACTGGCATAGAAAGACCATGAAAAAAACGCGAATTGGTAAAAAAAGTCCGAGGCTTTGGTTCTGCTGTGGACTACTAATGGCTGATATAATATATATATATATATATATATATATATATATATATATATATATATATATATATATATATATATATATATATACATATATATATATAAATATATAGCGAGAGAGAGAGAGAGAGAGAGAGAGAGAGATAGAGAGAGAGAGAGAGAGAGAGAGAGAGAGAGAGAGAGAGAGAGAGAGCATTCTTTTCACATTTCATATCCGTTTATTCACAGATATCTTGTCTAAGAATAAACGGAAATGAAGTGTGAAAAGAATGCTCACTCTCACTCTCTCTCTCTCTCTTACACTGGCCATTAGAATAGGATAGAATTTTCCATAATTGGAGTGAAATCGAACGAAGAAGTAAGGAATGAAATCCTCGGAAAAAGAACAAAATCATCTTCAGCGTAAAATTTCTCCTGTTTCCTCCGGAAACACTTTGAAGATTCCTACGAGAGAGAGAGAGAGAGAGAGAGAGAGAGAGGAGAGAGAGAGAGAGAGAGAGATATTTGAGATTCCTTATTCTTCCGATTATTTCCCTAATTGTTAACACGAATACAAAGGAAATTCATAAGGAAGGCGAACATTACAATCTGGGAATGAACGAAGATGAAATAAGAACGCTTCCAGAACGGTCTTCAGAGGGTGAGATTTGCCTCAGAAGCATCTTACCTGATATATATTACGATTCGCACAGAAAGAAAACTAAGAATAAATCTATCCTTTTGTTATTTCTTTTTTAATTCCTTTCTGTATATCTTTATCTTGTGGATTCTCTCTTTTTTTTCTCTCTCTCTCTCTCTCTCTCTCTCTCTCTCCTTCATACCTGAAGACATTTGGACTTCACTTGAAGCCAAAAGAAGAATTTGTTGAATACAAACGAAAAATAAAGAAATGAAGACCTTGTAAAATTACTCCCGTTTTCCTCCAGAGACACTTTGAAGATTCCTACAAGAGAGAGAGAGAGAGAGAGAGAGAGAGAGAGAGAGAGAGGAGAGAGAGAGAGAGAGAATTGAGATTTATTATTCTTCCAATTATTTCCTTAATTGTTAACACAATACAAAGGAAATTTATACATTCTGGGAATGAACGAAGATGAAATAAGAACGCTTCCGGAAACGGTCTTCAGAGGGTGAGATTTGCCTCAGAAACGTCTTTGCTGATAAATGGTACGATTCGCCCAGAAAGAAAACTATGAATAAATCTTTCCTTCTGTTATTGTTTTTTAATTCCTCTCTGTATGTCTTTATCTTGTGGATTCTCTCTCTCTCTCTCTCTCTCTCTCTCTCTCTCTCTCTCTCTCTCTCCTTCTTACCTGAAGATATTTGGACTCCAGTTGAAGCCAAACAAAGAATTTGACGTATTCCAATGGCTTCTCTCTCTCTCTCTCTCTCTCTCTCTCTCTCTCTCTCTCTCTCTCTCTCTCTCTCTCTCTCCTTCATACCTGAAGACATTTGGACTCCAGTTGGAGCCAAAAGAATTTCTTGTTGAATACTAATAGCTTCTCTCTCTCTCTCTCTCTCTCTCTCTCTCTCTCTCTCTCTCTCTCCTCAACTTCGGTAATCATAAATATATATATATATATATATATATATATATATATATATATATATATATATATATATATATAGAAAGTGAGTGAGAGAGAGAGAGAGAGAGAGAGAGAGAGAGAGAGAGAGAGAGAGAGAGAGAGAGAGACAAAATATGTGCATCGAAAGAATGCAATTCTTCTCTGAAGACTCTAAAAATACCTCAGGAGCTTCATGAACTTCATTCTCTTATGAAGACTTCTTCGTCATTTTTTTTTTCTTAAAACTAAGCCTGATACAGGAACTCTATATCATTGGCCTGGCGGGGCTCTCCCCTTCCTGGTGGAAGGGGAAGGCTCCCCAGCTCCCAGGTGGCCCTGGCCGGCTGCCCGGCTCCCTCTGGCGCTGGCCGGCTGCCCGGCCCGGGCGGCCCTGGCGCTGGCCGGCTTCCCGGCCCTGGCACTGGCCGGCTGCCCGGCCCGGGCGGCTCTAGCACTGGCCGGTTGCCCGGCCTTGACGGCCCTGGCCGGCTGCCCGGTTGCCCGGCCTTGACGGCCCTGGCCAGCTGCCCGGCTCCCTCTGGCGCTGGCCGGCTGCCCGGCCCGGGCGGCCCTGGCGCTGGCTGGGTGCCCGGCCCGGGCGGCCCTGGCGCTGGCCGGGTGCCCGGCCCGGGCGGCCCTGGCGCTGGCCGGGTGCCCGGCCCGGGCGGTCCTGGCGCTGGCCGGCTGCCCGGCCCGGGCGGCCCTGGCGCTGGCCGGCTGCCCGGCCCGGGCGGCCCTGGCGCTGGCTGGCTGCCCGGCCCGGGCGGCCCTGGCGCTGGCTGGGTGCCCGGCCCGGGCGGCCCTGGCGCTGGCCGGGTGCCCGGCCCGGGCGGCCCTGGCGCTGGCCGGGTGCCCGGCCCGGGCGGTCCTGGCGCTGGCCGGCTGCCCGGCCCGGGCGGCCCTGGCGCTGGCCGGCTGCCCGGCCCGGGCGGCCCTGGCGCTGGCCGGCTGCCCGGCCTGGGCGGCCCTGGCGCTGGCCGGCTTCCCGGCCCGGGCGGCCCTGGCACTGGCCGGCTGCCCGGCCCGGGCGGCTCTAGCACTGGCCGGTTGCCCGGCCTTTACGGCCCTGGCCGGCTGCCCGGTTGCCCGGCCTTGACGGCCCTGGCCGGCTGCTCGGCTCCCTCTGGCGCTGGCCGGCGGCCCGGCCTGGGCGGCCCTGGTGCTGGCCGGCTGCCCGGCCTGGGCGGCCCTGGCGCTGGCCGGCTGCCCGGCCCGGGTGGCCCTGGCGCTGGCCGGACCCGGGCGGCCCTGGCGCTGGCCGGCTGCCCGGCCTGGACGGCCCTGGCCGGCTGCCCGGCCTGGACGGCCCTGGCCGGCTGCCCGGCCTGGACGGCTCTGGCGCTGGCTGGCTGCCCGGCCCGGGCGGCCATGGCGCTGGCCGGCTGTCCGGCCTGGGCGGCCCTGGCGCTGGCCGGCTGCCCGGCCCGGGCGGCCCTGGCGCTGGCCGGCTGCCCGGCCCGGGCGGCCCTGGCGCTGGCCGGCTGCCCGGCCTGGGCGGCCCTGTCGCTGGCTGGCTGCCCGGCCCGGGCGGCCCTGGCGCTGGCCGGCTGCCCGGCCTGGACGGCCCTGGCCGACTGCCCGGCCTGGACGGCTCTGGCGCTGGCTGGCTGCCCGGCCCGGGCGGCCATGGCGCTGGCCGGCTGTCCGGCCTGGGCGGCCCTGGCGCTGGCTGGCTGCCCGGCCCGGGCGGCCATGGCCCTGGCCGGCTGCCCGGCCTGGACGACTCTGGCGCTGGCTGGCTGCCCGGCCCGGGCGGCCATGGCGCTGGCCGGCTGTCCGGCCTGGGCGGCCCTGTCGCTGGCTGGCTGCCCGGCCCGGGCGGCCCTGGCGCTGGCCGGCTGCCCTGCCTGGACGGCCCTGGCCGACTGCCCGGCCTGGACGGCCCTGGCGCTGGCCGGCTGCCCGGCCCGGGCGGCCCTGGCGCTGGCCGGCTGCCCGGCCTGGGCGGCCCTGGCGCTGGCCGGCTGCCCGGCCCGGGCGGCCCTGGCGCTGGCCGGCTGCCCGGCCTGGGCGGCCCTGGCGCTGGCCGGGTGCCCAGCCAGGGCGGCCCTGGTGCTGGCCGGCTGCCCCGCCTGGGCGGCCCTGGAGCTTGCCGGCTGCCCCCGCCGTCCCTGGCGGTGGGCGGCTGCCCTACCGGCCCAGGCATATTTAAATAGCATATCGAGACATCTTCATTGGGCCGTTACGGGGAATAAATAAACATTTAATTACCCAAATTTTTTTTCATTTTGATACAACAAAGTTACTTGGCCTTTTCACAATAGACAAACAATTTAAATCTATTTTCCTACCCTAAAAAGTATATCGAGACATCTTCATCAGACCAGGAGTAAATAAATATATAATTACCTGATTTTATCATTTTGATACAACAAACTAAGTTACTTTGGCTTTCCGCAATAGACAAACAACATGATATATTTACTTGGCTTATTTTTAATGGGGCTGCAACATTTAACTACTTAAATACATCAACTTTTCTTACTCTCGAAAGTTTGACAACAAATTAACTTATTCACTTGATCTGCTTTTAATATTGCAACAGCAAATGGTCTGCTTGCTTTCAATAGTGTAAGAATCTGGATACAAAATCATTTACTTGGACTGTTTTTACATAAAAATAGCAGTATATAAATCAAGTCAATTTGGTTGCTTTTAATAGATATTACAACACACGCACGCACGCGAGCACGGATCACATGTGTGTGTGTATGTGCGTGTGTGTGTGTATATATATATATATATATATATATATATATATATATATATATATATATATATATATATATGTACATCATAAAGTCCTTTTCCTTATTAGAGGGAGTGCCACCCGAGGGCACAGCCATCCGATTCTCAGCAAGTTTTAAAAGGACGAGAATACTCAGTTCAACTCAATTACTTCTCACACTAACTGGAAAGAACTTTGTAGTTACGATTCCACTACGATATCATTGGTCTATCAAACCCATAGAGGAAACTGGAAAGAACTTTGTAGTTACGATTCCACTACGATATCATTGGTCTATCAAACCCATAGAGGAACTAAGGGACAGTGTCCTATTATTATTATTATTATTTCTCTTACTTACTAGTTGGAAAAGTAGCATGCTATAAGCTCAGGGGCTCCAGCAGGGAAAACAGCCCAGTGAAGAAAGAAAACAAAGAAAAATAAAATATTTCAAGAACAGCAACAGCATTAAAAACCTAATGAAACCAGTGACTAAGCTTATTAATCTCTTTTATTTTATGTACAGCAAAAATAACTTCATGAACATAGAACAGAACGATAAAAGAATAAACGCAGAGTTAAAATATTAATGGAAAATGAAATCTGAAAGTGAAGATTCATCAAAGGCTGCATTAGAAGCCTTCTCAGGTGAATATCAGCTTAACGATCCTTGAAATTCAATATTCAGAATTGGCGGTCATTTCCGGCCCCAATTGGTCATGATTATAACCATTTTTTTTTTAATTTTTTTTTTTTACTTCATTTTTTAATTTATCGCGGTAGAAGTTTAGAGGAACAGAAAGACAAGTAATACAAGACTGACTGTGCTATTATTTTCATTGGATTTAATTACCTTTCCTAAGAGGTAAAACATAACATCGTAAAAAAAAATATGTCAAATAAAGAATTAATGCATTTCTTTCTCGCTTTCTGTTGTAATATTATGTTCAAATGTAAAGTCTTTGAAATAAAACGGGTAACTTTTTTTCTTAATTCGGTTGCAGCTGCCCTAATGGAAAAGACACTTAAACTGAAACTAGGAATCCTTGAAGATTATTTTTATTTCGTATCTTCGACACCAAAGAAAATATATGGATATGGGCAGGCCATATAATGGACATTAAGAATAATAGAAAGAGCCCTTTGAGATTGCAAAAGAAGCTGGGGGAAAGGAAGAGAAGACGATAGACTGTCGAACTAAAAAAAATTGTGGGTATACTGTAGGTTGGCATATAACGACCATAAACACACGACTGAAAGGCCATCTCTGAGGCCTATATCATGCAATGGACTAATTACTGCTGATGGGGATAATAATGATCATGATAATGAGGATGATATATAGTACGTATATATATTTTTCCAGTCACTCTGAGCAGGATTACCAAACATGTGACTACTTGGTCTCACCCCATCCTTCGGGTAGGGGGAGAAGAAGTAGTCATAGCTTGGTGAAAGGGGGGTACCCTGAGAGGTACACTCGGACACCACAATCTCTCATAAATTGCCCAAATTGTCGTGTTTTAGTTAGGAAGGAGGGAAGGGAGGGGAAGGGTTGAATCTTTGTGTGTGCATATCTACGTAAACATTTAGCCCTCAATTTTGACGGGTAGCATACACTAGTATTTCATATGTATGTGAGCAGGTGTATATGTTAATATATATATATATATATATATATATATATATATATATATATATATACATATATATATAAATTTATATATATATTTATATATATATATATATATATATATACACATATATATATGTATATACACACACATATATATATATATATATATATATATATATATATATACACACACACATATATATATATATATATATATATCTATATATGTATATATATATATATATATATATATATAGAGAGAGAGAGAGAGAGAGAGAGAGAGAGAGAGAGAGAGAGAGAGAGAGAGAGAGTTTATCTATATATATATACAGTATCTATATTTGAATTTTATATATATATATATATATATATATATATATATATATATATATATATATATATATATATACATTTATGTATGTATATATATATATATATATATATATATATATATATATATATTTATGTATGTATATATATATATATATATATATATATATATATATTTATGTATGTATATATATATATATATATATATATATATATATATGTGTGTGTGTGTGTGTGTGTGTATGTGTGTTCGAGTGTGAATATGAGTCAGATTGATATTAAGTAACAAATATATGTGCTATTTTTTACCTTTATGTGATTATAAACATTTAGAGGGAATGTAGATAAAAAAGACAGATCCCCTTCCATTTACTCTCTGAATATCTAATGCACACCCATTCCAACAACTCCCGTTCCCTTGATCATAAGATCAAGAGATGAATATTCCTCAATTTCGATGTAAATTGAGATTAAGGCATTTCATGCCACGTAAGAAAGAGATGTACTTTGTTGTGACAAGTGCCTCATCTGCGGAATCATCAATATTCGAGCTCAAAGTGCTATGAAATTGGGATGATGTATGGTGTACCGGAGATATGAAGATGTAACAACATGCTCACGTATGGCGTACCGGAGAAATGAAGACGTATCAACATGCTATCAACATGCTGACGTATGGCGTACTGGAGAAATGAAGACGTGTCAACATGCTGACGTATGGCGTACCGGAGATATGAAGATGTAACAACATGCTCACGTATGGTGTACCGGAGAAATGAAGACGTATCAACATGGTATCGCGTATCGGAAAACGTGTCAACATGCTCACGTATGGCGTACGCGAGAAATGAAGACGTATCAACATGCTAACGTATGGAGTACCGGAGATATGAAGACGTATCAGCATGCTCACGTATGGCGTACCAGAGATATGAAGATGTATCAACATGCTGACGTATGGCGTACCGTAGATATGAAGACGTATCAACATGCTGACGTATAGCGTACCGGAAATATGAAGACGTATCAACATGCTGACATAGCGTACCGGAGATATGAAGATGTGTCAACATGCTCACGTATGGCGTACCGGAAAAATGAAGACGTATCCACATGCTAACGTATGGCGTACCGGAGAAATGAAGACATGTCAACATGCTGACGTATGGCGTACCGGAGAAATGAAGACGTATCAACATGCTGACGTATGGCGTACTGGAGATATGAAGATGTGTCAGCATGCTCATGTATAGCGTACCAGAAAAATGAAGACGTATCCACATGCTAACGTATGGCGTACCGGAGAAATGAAGACATGTCAACATGCTGACATATGGCGTACCGGAGATATGAAGACGTATCAACATGCTGACGTATGGCATACCGGAGATATGAAGACGTATCAACATGCTGACGTATGGAGTACCGGAGATATGAAGACGTATCAACATGCTGACATATGGCGTACCGGAGATATGAAGACGTATCAACATGATGACGTATGGCGTACCGGAGATATGAAGACGTATCAGCATGCTCACGTATGGCGTACCGGAGATATGAAGACATATCAACATGCTGACGTACGGCGTACCGGAGAAATGAAGACGTATCAACATGCTAACGTATGGAGTACCGGAGATATGAAGACGTATCAACATGCTGACGTATGGCATACCGGAGATATGAAGACGTATCAACATGCTGACGTATGGCGTACCGGAGATATGAAGACGTATCAACATGCTGACGTATGGCGTACCGGAGATATGAAGACGTATCAACATGCTGACATATGGCGTACCGGAGATATGAAGACGTATCAACATGCTGACGTATGGCGTACCGGAGATATGAAGACGTATCAACATGCTGACATATGGCGTACCGGAGATATGAAGACGTATTAACATGCTGACATATGGCATACCGGAGATATGAAGACGTATCAGCATGCTCACGTATGGCGTACCGGAGATATGAAGACGTATCAACATGCTGACGTATGGCGTACCGGAGAAATGAAGACGTATCAACATGCTAACGTATGGAGTACCGGAGATATGAAGACATATCAACATGCTGACGTATGGCATACCGGAGATATGAAGACGTATCAACATGCTGACGTATGGCGTACCGGAGAAATGAAGACGTATCAACATGCTGACGTATGGAGTACCGGAGATATGAAGACGTATCAACATGCTGACGTATGGCATACCGGAGATATGAAGACGTATCAACATGCTGACGTATGGCGTACCGGAGATATGAAGACGTATCAACATGCTGACGTATGGA
Source organism: Palaemon carinicauda (assembly GCF_036898095.1). NCBI lineage: Eukaryota > Metazoa > Arthropoda > Malacostraca > Decapoda > Palaemonidae > Palaemon > Palaemon carinicauda. The sequence goes on from NC_090727.1 coordinate 37,869,153, forward strand.
GTACCGGAGATATGAAGACGTATCAACATGCTGACGTATGGCGTACCGGAGATATGAAGACGTATCAACATGCTGACGTATGGCGTACCGGAGATATGAAGACGTATCAACATGCTGACGTATGGCGTACCGGAGATATGAAGACGTATCAACATGCTGACATATGGCATACCGGAGATATGAAGACGTATCAGCATGCTCACGTATGGCGTACCGGAGATATGAAGACATATCAACATGCTGATGTATGGCGTACCGGAGAAATGAAGACGTATCAACATGCTAACGTATGGAGTACCGGAGATATGAAGACATATCAACATGCTGATGTATGGCATACCGGAGATATGAAGACGTATCAACATGCTACCGTATGGAGTACCGGAGATATGAAGACATATCAACATGCTGACGTATGACGTACCGGAGAAATGAAGAAGTGTCAACATGCTGACGTATGGAGTACCGGAGATATGAAGACATATCAACATGCTGACGTATGACGTACCGGAGAAATGAAGACGTATCAACATGCTGACGTATGGATTACCGGAGATATGAAGACGTATCAACATGCTGACGTATGGCATACCGGAGATATGAAGACGTATCAACATGCTGACGTATGGCGTACCGGAGATATGAAGACGTATCAACATGCTGACATATGGCGTACCGGAGATATGAAGACGTATCAACATGCTGACGTATGGCGTACCGGAGATATGAAGACGTATCAACATGCTGACGTATGGCGTACCGGAGATATGAAGACATATCAACATGCTGACGTATGGCGTACCGGAGATATGAAGACGTATCAACATGCTGACGTATGGCGTACCGGAGATATGAAGACGTATCAACATGCTGACGTATGGCGTACCGGAAAAATGAAGACGTATCAGCATGCTGACGTATGGAGTACCGGAGATATGAAGACGTATCAACATGCTGACGTATGGCGTACCGGAGATATGAAGACGTATCAGCATGCTGACGTATGGCGTACCGGAGATATGAAGTCGTATCAACATGCTGACGTATGGCGTACCGGAGATATGAAGACGTATCAACATGCTGACGTATGGCGTACCGGAGATATGAAGACGTATCAACATGCTGACGTATGGCGTACCAGAGATATGAAGACGTATCAGCATGCTCACGTATGGCGTACCGGAGATATGAAGATGTAACAACATGCTCATGTATGGCGTACCGGAGATATGAAGATGTAACAACATGCTCACGTATGGCGTACCGGAGATATGAAGATGTAACAACATGCTCACGTATGGCATACCGGAAATATGAAGACGTATCAACATGCTCACATTTGGCGTACCGGAGATATGAAGATGTAACAACATGCTCATGTATGGCGTACCGGAGATATGAAGATGTAACAACATGCTCACGTATGGCATACCGGAAATATGAAGACGTATCAACATGCTCACGTATGACGTACCGGAAATATGAAGACGTATCAACATGCTCACGTATGGCGTACCAGAGAAATAAAGACGTATTAACATGATTTCAATGTTTGATATAGGTGAAAACAATCTTGGATTATGGGGTGACTGTTGGAATGGTAAGCAAGTGGGCATTTATTGAATTGTTCTTTTGTGCTTAAACTTAACCATATTAATCATAAAACAAGAATATAAATTCATAGGTTATATATGAAAGATCTATTTTAATGTTAGTGCTGTTCATGAAAGGTTTTATTCCAATTGATTATTATTTCTCTTGTAGTTTACTCATTTGCTTGTTACCTTGCCTCACTAGCATATTTTCCCCGTTGGAGTTCTTGGGCTCATAGGATCCTGCTTTTCCAGTTATTGTTGAAGCTTAGCTAATAATAATAATAATAATAATAATAATAATAATAATAATAATAATAATAATAGTACAAATGGTTAGCTGAGAGATAAAACTATTCTAGATTGACTAACAAGACTATGACAGCCAACACGAGTGTTTCTTCTCAGTATGAGTAGTTTTTAATAACCATGCCTAATATGACTTTCAGTTAGTCTCTCTCTCTCTCTCTCTCTCTCTCTCTCTCTCTCTCTCTCTCTCTCTCTCTCAAAGACATGGGATATTCAATTTGTGACGCCACAGAGGGCCTTTCAAGTCTTAATTGGCTGGTTTAAGGAAATTACATAACACGTCCAGTGCTTCTCCCCTCTCTAGTTTGCGTCAACCCTCTGGTAATACAAAAGGAAAATTAAGGTGTTCCATTGGCTGCATAAATGAATTATTATTCAGGGTCTCCTTTCATAAGCTCATTTGTTGTTTATTGAAACCTAGATTTCACTCACGACGGGGATTGTGTTTCAGCCTCGTTGGTGGTCGTGCATGTTTGAATGCAGTCTAGTCACAATCCAACATTTCTTTAGAGATTGGGGTGGCCTATTGGAAACGTCCCTGCCTGGAGATTTGCCGAACTGGGGTTTAATCCCGCTCAAGCTAGATAGTTTCTTGTTGTGTCTACAACCTCACCAACCTTGTTAGCTAAGGATGGGGTGGGGGTGGGGGGAGCCTATGGGTCTACCTGATGACATTAGCAGCCATTGCCTGGACTTTCCTGGTCCTACCGCGAGTGGAGAATGGTTCTGGTGAACTCATCATATGTATATATGGTCAGCTTCCAGGACATTGCCTTGCCAGCTAGGGGATTGTCCCTGTCCCTTGTCTCTGCAATTCATGAGTGGCCTTTAAACCTCTAAACACTTGTTGTGAAGGAAGTTGAAGCCAGCGCTGAAGAACTGGCCACCGATCGTATGCTAGTTCTCTCTCTCTCTCTCTCTCTCTCTCTCTCTCTCTCTCTCTCTCTCTCTCTCTCTCTCTCTCTCTCTCTCTGCCACTTCTACTACTATTCTTTCCAACACCTTTCATTAAATTCTATGTAGTAGTAGTAGTAGTAGTAGTAGTAGTAGTCACGAGAGTATATAATTATGGATTGTTTCAAGTTATTGGACCCACGATGCACCTCTACTGGATGGATGGATGGATAATAAGATTACCTTGTCTTATGCAAGACACGGGCTCTTGCGTTGGCAGCCCGTAAGCGAATATTAAATTAAAAAAAAAAAACAATGAATTGACTTTGATTGGGAGACCTCTACTGATGGTTCATGTTTCAAATATGCGCCCGCAAGATTGTATAACAAGTTCATACTAGACATCCGGAGGACTGATGATATTATTAAAGCTTTCAATTAATTAAAGAATTGTGTTCTCAAAATGCTTCGATAGCTAGCGTGGATATGGTAATGAACTCTTGACTACACTATACGATTCTCTTAATACTGTAATTGAAATAGACGACAAACACATTTCGCAGGTCATAAGGCGCTGAGCTGTTGCGCTAATAAAGTACTCATTAATTATTATTATTATTATTATTATTATTATTATTATCAATATTATTACTATTATTATTATTATTATTATTTTTATTATTATTCGCTAAGCTACAACCCTAGTTGGAAAAGCAGGATGTTATAAGCCCAGGCGCCCCAACAGGGAAAATAGCCCAGTGAGGAAAGGAAACAAAAAGAAAAAAAAACATTTTAAGAAGAGTAACAACATTAAAATAAATATTTCCTATATAAACTATAAAAGTTTATAACAAATAAAGAGGAAGAAAAAAGAGATAGAATAGCGTGCCCGAGTATGCCCTCAAGCAAGAATGCAGTCAACTCATTAACACCTTTCCATAACTTAACACCAGTAAACGTCTTTGCCTTTCAGCTTTCGAATGTGTTCAGCTCTATCAGACATCGTCTAATTTCAGATGATCAGAAGTAAGTTATTCTTAGAATATCCTGAAGATGAACTTTATAAACATGTCTTATGATCTCCAATCAACAGGAACATTTAAAAGGTCATATTGCGCTTACCTTATTATAAAGGGTTTATAAATGTAATTAAAAGCTTATTCCTTCTGATAATAAGGAAGGAAGCGACTTTTGGATACATTAATTAAATTTACCATATTTTGATCATAGAATAGAAAGGTTACAGGTATTCTAAAATTAGGGGTTTCGTCTTAATTTTAAGCTCAAAGATTATTATGATCTATTTACATTGTTACTAAATAGTATAGAACTTAATCATTAATATCGCTAACTTATGAATAATGACTTCTGTTACCTATTTTTGTAAACAATAAAAAGATACACACACACACACACACACACATATATATATATATATATATATATATATATATATATATATATATGTATATATCTATATATCTATATATACATACATATATATATATATGTATATGTATAGGCTATATATATATAATATATATATATATATTTATATAAATATATCTAGATATATTTATATATATAAATAAATATATATATATATATATATATATATATATATTTTAGATATATACATATACATATATAAATATATATATATATAAATATATATTTATATAAATAAATATATATACATATATATAAATATATATATATATATATATATATATATATATATATATATATATATATACTAAAAGACATAGCTTATTCAAACAATAAAAAAAATGTCTAAACTTGTCTAACATATTTTGATATTTAATTTAACCAATTCAATTTTCCATTGTCTAAACCATTTAAAATACAAAGGAATTCCATTGCCCTTTTAAATCTAAATACTTTGAAACATCATGTTTGTTTGGTCTCAATTTTGGAATTGTGAAAGGATGATATAAAAAAGGCTGCTTTTGAGATATTAATATTATTGTCAGCTCATTTACTCATGCGGGAGATAAGTAACTTTATTTTTTATCATGCTATGAAATATTTCCATTCATATTTTTAAATAATGAAGGCATTTTTGAAAGAATTTATATTTAAGAGAGAGAGAGAGAGAGAGAGAGAGAGAGAGAGAGAGAGAGAGAGAGAGAGAGAGAGAGAGAGATAAAAATACATCTTCACAATAACTATGATAATTCTTGCATTTTTCGAACCTTATCCCATTCCGCTTTTATACGTCAAGGAGAGAGAGAGAGAGAGAGAGAGAGAGAGAGAGAGAGAGAGAGAGAGAGAGAGAGAGAGAGAGAGAGCAATGGACAAATATAAAGATAAGTGTTCACAATAACTGTAATTAATCATTCTTGCATTATTTTTCGAACGTTATTCCATTTAGAGAGAGAGAGAGAGAGAGAGAGAGAGAGAGAGAGAGAGAGAGAGAGAGAGAGAGAGAGAGAGAGAGAGAGAGAGAGAGAAATCTTAGAATGATTATCAAGTTAAAAAACTCGAAAGATAAACGAGGTCAGATTGAGTAAAAAAGAAGAAAGAAAAAATAGCAAAGGAGAGAAAAGGCTGTGAAGTCATTAATCTTCGAAATGAAAAAATCCTTTAAACCTTTAAACAGTATTTCAATTCATTAAAACTGTTCTATCTTTTTTCTCTTTCTCTTGTTTGTTTGAAAGATTCTAATGTTGTTACTGTTCTTAAGATATTTCATTTCATTTACTTCTTTTTGTACATTATCTATTTTCTTATTACCTTTCCTCACTGGGCTATTTTATCCCTGTTGGAGCCCTTGGGCTTATAGCATCTTGCTTTTTCTCACCCTTTCATGAGTGTTCTGCTTCAAAGACTTTACTAGCTCCTAAAATCTCCATCTTCAGTTTAGTAATTGTTTACATATTCATAGGGTCCTTCACATTTCAATTCGTAGGACTGTCTATTTGCTTCTAATTTGGATACGACTTATGGCAAATAAATCAAAAGGTTAATGCTTAGTACAAATACTGTAGATGGTCTCCACTAGACAAGAAAATATGAAAGGCAGAAAATAAATACTACTACTCTCCATAATCTGGTTCGAAATGAAGCATTATTAATCAAAAGTTAGCCCAAGTAACTAGATTTAAAATTACATTTTATCTCACATAAGAGGAATAAGCGAAACAGCACAGCATTTGCATATTTGCACCACTTGTGTTGCTATCAATCTAGGTAACCTTTTACTAGCTATCTTGATATGTCATCTTATAATTTACAGTATAAATATTCTCAAGTACACAATGAAAATGTAAAAAAAAAAATATATATGGTTTTATACCTCTTAAAAGTTATACATGCTACTTTATTTCTTAGATATAATATGTCATCAGTTCTAATACTCTTAAAATCATTGCAAAAGTTTACTTACTAAAAAAAAAAAAAAAAAAAAAAAATCAAGTACATGATAATAATCAGCTCTTATAGAGTATCATAATGATTTTTTTCCAAATTGCATTTTGCCTTCTTAATGAATGACCAAACGCCTTCCAGCCATATGAAGATGCAACCTAATCTAGTCGTCGCTTGACAAAAGCCAACAGCTAGCAAATTGTCAATGAACAAAAAGGCTAATGTTAGCCCTTAATTAAACTCGGTGTCACTATAAAAGGCTTGACCATTACTATGCATCTCACGTGAAGCCAAGCGGTTGAGCTCTTATGCGTGATTTACGATTAAAAACGAAATTCCATTATAAACTATTCGGTTTATAACATTTCATATTTGACATTTTCAGTACTTCGGGTCTGGAATCATGTCATATCTTCTGATTCGATCCATTTACCTTTTTTTTTTCTATTTTGGATACGATGAAATCGATTCAACTGCAAACAATCAAAATCATTTTTTCTCTAGTTCAAAAAAAAAAAAAAAAAAAAAAAAAAAAACGCAAAATAATGCCCTAGGCTATGCGAAAAAAATAGGGAACCTCAAACAATATTTTACCACTTTCTAAACTACCTGTTAACGAGACCATGCGCCGACACCTTTTGGGTACGAATATAGAAATGCTTTGCATTATGTGCAGTAGGTAAACATGAAATCAGTCTTTAACAAATTCAAAGTGAATCTCTTTCTGCTAAACTAGTTCTTGGATGATAATTTAATATCACAGTTTCAATGTTACTCACATTAATGCTAATTGGAACTAAACTTTTCAGCTAATTAACGTGTCCTTTTATAGTTAGCTAGAAGTGCAAGCATTGAGTTCATGTTGTAGAGTTGCATGTTATCTATTAAAACCTGCAAGACTAAATATAAAATGAACCGTAAAAAGAATGATTTTGCACCTGTGACTCAAGAAATGTTACCTTTACATGAATTGTGAACAAAGCTGAAGAAAACTCAGAAGTTCTAAGTCTTATTAACATCAGACCCAAAGTTAGACTTTATTATCTGATAACAAAGGACTTCCACTACATAAAATGTCCTAAGCTTTATACTCACACGTATTCTCTCGCAAAAACTAATTATTGGAAATAATGTATTCTAGACGTCAAAATGAGTCAGCTAAGCGGCCATCATCTTTTATAATTAATATAAAAAAACAAGTATTTACATTATCAAAAACTTTCATTTACATATCCATGACCACAAAAATAATGATCAAATAGAACATAAAAGCACTGCTGGCATATACAATTGTATCTATTATTGCACTGAACATAAAGAAAAACACTGAAATAGATCCATCCCGCTACCTGACAAAAGGTTAAAAGACAACTAGATATATAAAAACAACGTCGAGATAACCAAGTATTAGAAAAAGACGAAGGGCCACGTAGCAATCATCTTCCTCAAAATCATTTAATGGTGTTACAGACGATATTGCTATCACTGCTGCGCACGATTAAAAAAAGAGAGAGAGAGAGAAGAGTCTTGATATGATCAGTAATCTCATACAAATTGTAATTACAGATTTCAGCAAGGACGATGATACCCCAAAAGGATTACTGAATTGCCCCCGTCCCCCCCCCCCCCCAAATAGACACTATTACAATTAAAATTCACATCAGGGCGTTCGAAGAATGTTTATAATAGGGAGGAAGAAACTGAATATAAAAAAAGGAAATAGAAAAAAAAAGACAGAATTAATCACAGAGATATGATATTAACACTCGATCTGAAGACTGTTATCATTAAGAAAAAAGAACCCGTGATGCCAGTCAGGATTGTTATGCCGATAAGGAGAAACTTTACCATGACTGTCATGGGACAAAACCGCACCGTGTGTGTGTGTGTGTGTGTGTGTGTGTGTGTGTAGATTGCCTTACCTTATGTAAGACACGGGCTCTTGCCGCTGGGCAGCCCGTAAACCGCACCGCCTTTCAAACTGCTTCTAATTTTGGAGTTGGGCGGACCTTGTGCATTCTACGATGTTTTATATGTTAGTTTAACCTAACCCACTTCCTAAAAGATTCCCAAATTGATAAATAATATGCTACTAAAAAAAATCTGACGTGAATAATACCGTTACCCAAAATAACAAAAGCTTTGCTAATCATTAATAAGCACCTTCAACCTGGTTCTAACTAGAAGGTCGTTTCTCTAGTAAAAATGAATGTGACGTATCAATCATTTATTTTGTTCTAAAAAGAAACTATTTAAGCTTTGGGAAGCTTATGATCACAACAGACATACCAGCTTACAGAAATCTTACCAAGATCATAACGAACGATATACAAAATTGACCGTAAAACATAAGGCCAATAATAAAGCCTCTCTAAATGTTTCATTCGTTTTCACATAATAAAATCTAAATTAGTAAGTCAACATATGGAGATAACCGTATCTCTATTATTCTCACAAATAAACATAAAAATGAGAAATATGAAAATAATGAAATATAAGACTTAATGCTTCCTACAGTATATGGACGAATGAAAATTAAGAATTTTTATAAATCTGTCATTTTTTCTTTTCATATACCGCGAGGTAAGTCTAGCATTTTGACATCATTCCCATATCATAATTCCATAACTTGTCTCAATAACCTTGAAAGGAAATTTAACACTGTTGTAGACTAGTTATCTAAACATACAAATTTATATATATATATATATATATATATATATATATATATATATATATATATATATATATATATACCGATTTCACTCTGCCAAGGGGGATTTCATTTTATGATGATAGCTTCTGGTTGGCCGTGGATTCGAACTCGGACCAAGGAAACTGAGGTTCCAGGGACTTAACACCGGGCCAGAAGTCACTGGAACCTCAGTTTTCTTGGCCCACGTTCGAATCCACGGCCAACCAGAAGCTATTATTCTAAAGTTAATTCCCCCTTGGGTCTCTGATCCCGAGGCAGAGTGAATTAGATATAAAGAGTTATTTATGGCTTACATCAATATACGAATAAACACGTTTAAATATGGAATATACATACATATATATATATATATATATATATATATATATGCTGTATATATATATATATATATATATATATATATATATATATATATATAGATATAGATATATATATAAATAAATAAATATATAGAATTAAGTTAACTTATAATTCAAACTGGTTTCATTTAATTCCACTAAAAAGTAATATTCTCTACTCTAATATAATTTCTTGTCCTTTTTCTATAATTCTTCCTAGAGCTATTAAACCTTTACATCTGCTTTCTCATGCCATTCTTGTACATTAAATTCAGACCGGAATGCAAATTTGTCAAGTACTGTATTATAACTTTGATCACTAAAGATCTTCTGCGACACTTTTAAACTGGAGAACACTTAGACCACCTTCTGAAAGACTTGATCAACAAATCTATTACTTTTGCACCGTGCAATCAACAAAGATAAACATGAAACATGTTGACAAATGAACAAAAATGAGATACAGGAGGTAACATCGAATGAATATACAAATTAAGTTGCCGAATGCCAATTCGTTTAATGGCTGCAGAGGGGTGTGGGAATTAGAATGTTAAACTGAATTTTTGGGCGATGGTACAATATAGACTTCGGTTAAATTTCTTGCTTTCAACTGCAGACGGAATTCGATATTGAATAGAGAAAAAAATAACCTAAAGAATAAGAGAAATAATTCTCGTCCTGGGAAGAAAGACAAGTCATTTTCCCTCGTTTGGGAAAATGACATAAATGAAAGAAAGGCTACCTTTAAATGAGATACACACCAAAAAGACGGAACATGATTGAAAGTCAAGTTATAATATATGAAGGGTCAGTTATGTCAAGTTTTCTTTGTGGAAGTACGAGTTTATAACCTAAATGAAATTAAAAGTGTTGAGACTGTTGCGTAGAATTTTTGGCGAAGCATATTTAGCATAAAAAGAAATAAAAGAATGAAAAATGTAGAGATACATTGAAGTTGTGGTGAAAAGGTTAGCAAAGACAAAAGTTTTGACAGGCGTCTTTTAAAGGTTAATGGTCGCCATGAGTGCCACAGACAAGGAACAGAACAACGTCCTGGTGATCAACCATATCATATATGACCCCTCTATAACTGTAGCAGCCGTTTTCTTCAAAGCCACAGGGATGAGATGGAGAATAGACACAGATACTGTTACTCACGTCACACTTTATTAAAAATTTGATATAAAGTTCAAGTTGATATCACAAGACACTTTAACCAACTTAAAACTTTAAATCACTTAACACTAAGCACTACAACTTAAGTTGACCATAACTGTAAAAGCTTATACTGTAGTTGGTCAGTACTCCAAGACCAGAGAACCAATGATGAGTACTTTGCTAGTAGTGCAGGGCGACGAGGTTCAAGAAACTGAAAACAACAAAGTACAAACTTACTAAATTTGTTAAAAAGAAATTCCATAATAAACAAAGAATTGAATAGTTTGATTTCACTACAAAACACCACAAACATGAAATAGAATATATACAAATTTCAGTAAAGAAATAAACTTACATCTGTGTTACTCTAAGCTACATCCAATACAAGCGAAACGAATTTCCAAAGAAATGTTCTTTACACTTTGAAGACTTCTACTCTGTCAGTCATTAAAAAACCTTGATCCTATTTCTAGAACATATAATTGTTACAGTGTGATTCCAACACTGATAACTACCAGAATAAACAATCTTTTCAAGAACTACTCAACACTTAACAAACAAATTATAGCAGTAACTATCAAAAAAAGACTGAACAATGTTTACATGTAAAACGGACAAAATATCTACAATATAATTTAACCCGAATCACCAAGTTGAAAAACAGAGCTTATTAAATAATTATATACACAAATGGTTTCTATAAAATGCTGCATTTACATTCTCGGCCCTATAAACAAATTATTTGTTTATCAAAATCAATCATATCTATAAATGCAGGTGATATAAATAACATCTATAATAAATGTAATATACTCTCAAATCCTTTGATCATAATAAAAATAACTATTATAATCATTGTTCCTCTACTGCAAGGAGAAGAACAAGCTTTTGAATGGGTCGATGGAGCTCTGATGTTTGTGTCTTTTAAACTACACTACGTACAAAACCAGTTCTGTCCTTTCCAGTGCTGATAACACGACCCATCATCCAGTTACTCCTTAACTGATTATCATCTTTTACAAGGACAATATCACCAACTTGAAGACGCCGCTTTTCCTTGTTCCACTTCTGTCTCTCTTGTAATGTTGACAAATATTCTCTTCGCCATCTAGTCCAGAATAATTTAGCCAAGAATTGAACATATCGCCACCTCTGTCTCAGATACATATCTCCTTTCTGAAAAACACCAGGTGGTGGCATCACAACACTTGATTTCTGTGTGAGAAGCTGTGCTGGACTGAGTGGTTGTAAGTCATCTGAGCTGTCACTGACTGTGGTCAAAGGACGGTCATTCACTATAGTCTCAACTTCTGTGAGAAGAGTGCGGTAACTCTCATCATCCAGTCGTCCAGCATGTTCCTTGAAGAGAGGAGTCAAGACCTTTCTCACAGTTCTAATCTGACGTTCCCATACACCTCCCATATGACTAGCTGTATGGGGATTGAAGGTCCAGCTGATGCTTTCTTTTGGGAGGAAAGCTCTGACCTGATCATCATTCATCTCTTGCAGTGACTTCCTCAACTCCATGAAAGTTGTTCCCATTGTCACACCAAATCTTCTTTACATTTCCTCTTCTAGCAACAAACCTTCTTAAAGCATTTATGAAGGACGATGTGTCTAAGGAATTGGCTGTCTCTATATGAATTGCTCTTGTAGATAAGCAAGTAAATAATACACCATACCTCTTCCTGATTTGCCTTCCTTCTTTGACTTCCTGTGGCCCAAAGAAGTCAACACCTGTGTGTGTGAATGGAGCAGCTGGAATTACTCTTTCCAATGGTAAATCAGCCATCTTCTGGTTTAGAACAGGGTTTCTCATTTTTCTGCAAACGACACATCTTTGTAGAACCTGGCGGACACTTGCATTAGTACGGATAATCCAGTAAAGTTCTCTAAGTTTTGCCATCACATGGTTGCGTCCAGCATGAGCTAATTTTTCATGTGTGTACCGGATAATCAAAGTGGTAATATGACTCTTTCTAGGTAATATCATTGGATGTTTCTCGCCAGCTGAAATTTCTGCTTTGGAGAGCCGTCCATTAACGCGAAGAAGCCTGTCTTTAGGATCAATGAAGGGATCTAGTTTATAAATGCTACTGCTACTACAAAGTCCTCGGCCCCTTGACCCTTCGCTCTTTTGTAAGAGTGTCACTTCCTTACTAAAAGTTTTCTTCTGAATATATCTGATGACTGCTTTTTCAGCAGCATCTAATTCTTCTGCTGTAAATGAACCATTAATTCTAGCTTGTCTCTTAGATTTCAGTATGGAAAAAAGACGGTGATACACAGCAACAGCCATCCTCAATCGATGCCATGAAGAATAATACTCAAGAAACTTATCAACAGCATTTTCCTCCCCATCTTCTGGATGCACTGCAAAACTTGTAGATCCTTCCAATTCAACTACACCATGGGGCATATAATTTTTCCACAGCTCCTCTGGTCCTTTAAGAAAATATGGGCCATTAAACCAAATGTTACTGTTCAGCATTTGCTGACTTGTGAAACCTCTTGATGCAATATCAGCAGGATTCTCTTTACTCTGAACATATCTCCACTGTGTATTTCCAGAGAAATCCTTGATTACTTTCACTCTATTTGCAACAAATATAGGAAATCTCCTTCGATCATTAAAAATATAGTGAAAAACTGTTGTAGAATCTGTGTGATAGAATGTCTGGTCCACTGTAATCTGCAACTCTTTCAAAATGTAATGTGCGAGATTTATGGACACCACTGCAGCAGTCAATTCCAGTCGCGGTATGGTTGTTGCCTTTACAGGACACACTCTAGACTTTCCCATCAGCAGAGCAGTAGAAATCCTCCCACTGTTATCAGAAAGTCTCATGTATGCTGCAGCACCATAGCCTTCATTACTAGCATCTGAAAACATGTGCAGCTGTGTGGAAGTCACTGTACCAAATTCCTTTGGTTTGACACATCTTGGAATCTTTAAGTTACTCAGGATTGGTAAATCATCAAGCCACCTTCTCCAGGGCTTCAGGTATTTTTCGGGAATAACGTCATCCCATCCCAAGCTGCTATCCTGACAAACTTCGTGAAGAATTCTCTTAGCTGGCAAAAGAAAAGGAGCCACAAAACCAAGAGGATCATAAAGGGAACATACTGTTGACAAAATACCTCTCCTTGTAAATGGTTTTGGGTCCAAGCTTGCGGAGAAAGTAAAGTAGTCATTTTCAATATTCCACTGAAGACCAAGAGCTCTTTCTACATGAAGTTCATCATAGTCAAGATCACATGTTTGAAGATCTTTTGAACGGTCCTCTTGTGGGATTGATTTCAACACCAGCCTGCTGTTACTCACAAACTTTGTCAGCCGAAAACCTCTTTCCTTCAATGCTGCTGTAACGTCTTTCACAAGTCTTAATGCCTGCTCTTCTGAAGGTACAGACTTTAAATAGTCATCCACATAAAAATTAGTCTTAATGGTGTGTTCTACATCTGGACCATACTTATCTCTTGCATGGTCAGCTGCTGCCCTCAAAGCATAATTGGCGATGCTAGGTGATGATACTGCTCCAAAGGTGTGAACACCCATCCGATACTCTGTAAGTTCGCTTTCAAGTTCACCACCAGGCCACCATAAAAATCTTAGGTATTTATGTTGATCCTTTGGTACCTGAACTTGGTAAAACATAGATTCTATGTCACCCATCAAGGCCACCTTTTCTAGACGAAATCTGAGGATCACTCCAATCAGGGAATTAGTCATATCAGGACCTTGCATCAACTTGTCATTAAGGGAACTACCCTGGTATTTAGCACTACAGTCAAAGACTACTCTAATCTTATTTGGCTTTTTTGGATGGTAGACACCATAATGAGGTACAGTAGATACCATGCAGGTTGTTTATCATATGACTGATCCTCCGGAACCTTATAAGCATATCCTTCAGACACCAATTTCTCAACAAATTCCACAATCTTCATGGTCCTTTGGATTTAGTTTAATTTTTCTTCTTTGCCATTGTACTCGTTTCACTGCCTGTTCTCTATTGTTTACCAAGTTAACTTTATTGGTTCTAAATAGTAGGGGAAGCTGGTAGTGTCCATTGGTAAACTGAATGTTTTTTGCCACTTCTTTGAGGAACTGTTGATCTTCTTGTGACAGACCCTTCTCATCAGGAACTCTACCAACATCTTTCTCACTAAAGTCTCTTTCAAACATATGGACCACAGCTGCAGGAAGAAAACATTCCTTTACCCTTTCAACTTCCTGAAGAAAGACATGGTGACATGAAATACTGTTCTTCTCTGAAGAGTATTTAAAATGTAGAGGGCCACTAACAGTCCATCCATGGTAGTAAAGAACTGCATAAGAATCTTGACCCTTGGCTGGAAGCACCTCTAATGGTTGCAGTGCTTTAGGGCAATTACTCCCAATCAACAAACCAATCTCCAGATCAGTTCTATAATCAGGAATCAAATCAGCAATATTCCTCAGACAGGCTACCTTTTTGAGCAATTTTGGTTTTGGTATCTGTTGATGACTCACTGGGATATCTTGACGAGTAAAGGTTTTTGGCAGATCAATAGTGTTGTTTCCTTCCATATCTGTAACACACAAATTATTAACCGCCAAAGTATTCACAATGTTTACGCCATGGATGGTTTGAAGCTTTAAACATGTCTCTGTTCCAGATGCACCTATCTGCTCTCGTAAACTCTCTGTGATGAAACATCCAGTGCTGCCATTATCAAAAAAGGCATAAGTGTCCAAAACTACTTTGTTTCCTTTCTGATATACTTTTACTGGGAGAATAGCCTGTAATATTGTATTTACTTCACTAACATGATTGGTAGTACATGTGCTAACAATAATTTCACTTGCATCTTTGCTTGATGAGCTATCATTCTCTTTATGTAGCTTGAATCCGTCGATATGCAGTGATGTGGGATGCTTCTTAGAGCATGTCTTACATTGCTTCCTTTTCATACATCCTTTAGAAGTATGGTTGAGACCAAAGCATCCAAAACACAACCTTCTCTCCTTAAGGAAATCTATTTTTTCTTCAGAGGTCTTCTTAGCAAAATTCCAGCAATCGTCAAGATCATGGTTTTTCTTGCACATTGGACATGATTTCTCTTTCTCAGACACTATTGATGTCTTTCTATTTTCTGGATTCAGTTCTGCTTGGGTAGCAAAGCTTGAACTTTTGCTCTTTTGTTGACAAGATCTGAATTTGAAGCTACCAGAGTGGTTTTCAGACTTTGAATAATTATTTTGAAGAACAAACTTGCTGAATGCTGGGTCGTTTGCTGCCTTTGCCTTTTTATAAACAAATTCAACCAAATCTGCAAAATCAACTCCTCCCTTTTCTTCCCTCAAATGTCCAGCCAGGCTACACCACTTGTTCTGAAGAAATGTCGGAAGTTTTTTAACAACTGCTTGAAGGTTAGGAAGATGATTTAGTACTTCCATGTGTGACAAGTTGGTCATGGCATGTCTGCACTTAATAAGGAATAAAGCAAATGTATACAAGCTATGAGGATCTTCGTGTTTCAGTGCCGACCAAGAAATAAGTTTCTTTATATATGCCATCGACACCTTATAGGGATCGCCATACTCTTGACTGAGCAAATTCCTAAATGTAGTATATCCTTCTGAAGAACTCATATACAAGCATCCACCTATCAAGTCTTTGGCTTCCCCTTCAAGATGCTGATCCAAGTAGTACAGTTTATCAGCATCACCAGAAGCATTTGGGGCAATTCTGGCATCAAATGCCATCTTGAAACTGGCAATGAATGAATGATTTAAAGTTTTCAGGCATCCTGACATCTAAGGTCATTGACGCCGTGAAACTGGCAAACTCAATAGGATCACCTTTAAATTTTGGTACTTCTATGCTTGGAAGCAACATTGCTGCAGTCATGTGCTGTTGTGTCTTCAGGAGCATCTCTTGTTGGGACTGTAGTTGCATATCAAGATTTGACTCGGAGAACCGACACTGGCTAGAACTACAGGGAACGTTCGCTTTCAACTGAGGAGTATCTGCTATTATATCCGAAGGTTGTGGTTGGAGCGGGTCTACATTTGGATTCAACTGGGAAGGAGTATCTTTCGGCACGATATCCGAAATATTGTCAGCTTCAGCATAAAATCTTTCTCTTGCATGAGACATTGCAATTTTTGTTTCTAATTCCAATTGCTCTTGCTTTTTTCTAAGTATAAATTCTTGCTCTTCCCTCTCCTGCTTAAGTCTGAGTTCTTGCTCTTCCATCACATTTGCTTTTTCTCTCATAGCATGTTGAGCCATCAATTCTGCCAGTCTAGCTTTCTCTTTGAGGCGAGCAGATCTTACACTAGTTCTGCTGGACTTGGTCCTGCTAGTGGATGAGGAACAAAGACTTTTTCTATCAAGGTCTGCCGTCAATTGTAATTCACTTTCCTTGACCCAGTTATTCATTTCTGTAATGAAACGATCAATGGATACTGTATATTCTGAATAACTCTTATTTACTGTGTTTCGTTCACTGGAATCTGTTAAATGCTTCTCATATTGCTGAAAACATTCATATTCATCACGTAATTTACAGAAAATAATAATTTCAGACTTCACCAGATGGAGATTATCACAATTATCCATTAGTCTAAAGATCTCATTTCTCCTTTTGGTCACAGCAGACAGAGCAGCAGTTTGGGCATTTTTCAAAGTTTTCATTTGCTCTTGTATCACTTTGAGACAATCTTCACTGACTATAGACACAGCAACTTAGCTAGATTCCGGCATTTTCAATCACAAGATTTTCTTGAACTAATGTAGCTGCCGTTTTCTTCAAAGCCATAGGGATGAGATGGAGAATAGACACAGATACTGTTACTCACGTCACACTTTATTAAAAATTTGATAAAAAGTTCAAGTTGATATAACAAGACACTTTAACCAACTTAAAACTTTAAATCACTTAACACTAAGCACTACAACTTAAGTTGACCATAACTGTAAAAGCTTATACTGTAGTTGGTCAGTACTCCAAGACCAGAGAACCAATGATGAGTACTTTGCTAGTAGTGCAGGGCGACGAGGTTCAAGAAACTGAAAACAACAAAGTACAAACTTACTAAATTTGTTAAAAAGAAATTCCATAATAAACAAAAAATTGAATAGTTTGATTTCACTACAAAACACCACAAACATGAAATAGAATATATACAAATTTCAGTAAAGAAATAAACTTACATCTGTGTTACTCTAAGCTACATCCAATACAAGCGAAACGAATTTCCAAAGAAATGTTCTTTACACTTTGAAGACTTCTACTCTGTCAGTCATTAAAAAACCTTGATCCTATTTCTAGAACATATAATTGTTACAGTGTGATTCCAACACTGATAACTACCAGAATAAACAATCTTTTCAAGAACTACTCAACACTTAACAAACAAATTATAGCAGTAACTATCAAAAAAAAGACTGAACAATGTTTACATGTAAAACGGACAAAATATCTACAATACAATTTAACCCTAATCACCAAGTTGAAAAACAGAGCTTATTAAATAATTATATCCACAAATGGTTTCTATAAAATGCTGCATCTACAATAACCAAACAAGGAACAGAACAACGTCCTGGTTATCAACCATATCATATATGATCCCTCTATAACCAAACAAGGAACAGAACAACGTCCTGGTTATCAACCATATCATATATGACCCCTCTATAACCAAACAAGGAACAGAACAACGTCCTGGTTATCAACCATATCATATATGATCCCTCTATAACCAAACAAGGAACAGAACAACGTCCTGGTTATCAACCATATCATATATGACCCCTCTATAACCAAACAAGGAACAGAACAACGTCCTGGTGATCAACCATATCCTATATGATCCCTCTATAACCAAACAAGGAACAGAACAACGTCCTGGTTATCAACCATATCCTATATGACCCCTCTATAACCAAACAAGGAACAGAACAACGTCCTGGTGATCAACCATATCCTATATGATCCCTCTATAACCAAACAAGGAACAGAACAACGTCCTGGTTATCAACCATATCCTATATGACCCCTCTATAACCAAACAAGGAACAGAACAACGTCCTGGTGATCAACCATATCCTATATGACCCCTCTATAACCAAACAAGGAAGAATTCAAAGGAATTTGAGTCATAAACCACTGAGACTTGGGCGGCCATTGTGCGCCTAAGTGACACTGAAGCAAAACACGACAACAATTGCACTGTGAAGTTACAGAGTTCGGACAACAACATCTAAGAAAGGAAGCGACAACGAAGGTAAGGCAGAAGGTTAAAAACGTATGTTAAGGCATGAAGGGATGCTGCAAAGACCCTTGATTAGTGCCTACAGTATACCGGATGAAGTTTTCTGTCGGTACCAACCCTTACTTTCACAGGGGTAGCTGACGTGAAAAGATTCATAAAACTATGCTATAGAATTATCACATGGACAATACCCTTCAAAATAACAAAAGCATCTCTGATCTCTCCTATATAGTGCAGAGCAAGTGGCTGTGTGTGGAAGTGTGTGTGTGTGTGTGTGTGTGTGTGTATATATATATAATCTATATATATATATATATATATATATATATATATATATATATATATATATATATATATATATATACAGCACACAAGACCCTCTCCGCCCAATCAAGGACCTGGGATGGATAAGGTGTGGCTGCTAATGATTTAGCAGTTACGACAAATGCATCCGTTTCTCTTCCAATGCAGGACAAAGGCCTCTGACATGTCCTTATTCATGTCTGGGGTTTGACTAGTTTTATAACCACGCAGGACACTACGGATTAGTGATGAAGGGAAGTTTTAGTCTGATCGCCCACAGCAAACAACCTACCTGTTATGGGTGGTACTGACTAGTACAGCTTTGCTGGTCACAGCGATACACAATCCCTTTCACCACGTCAAGGTATCGCCACACAGAAAGGGATTATATATATATATATATATATATATATATATATATATATATATATATATATATATATATATATATATATATATATCATCAGCTTTTACTAGTCCACTGCAGAAACGCGACGTGAGAGAAGAATTTAGTTACATATAACAATAAAATCCTTATGTAATTCCTAGGATGGTCCATAAAATGAAGAGGTGAAAAATAAGCAATATAAAGATTGTGGAACTCGCACCGCAATCAAGTTATCAATAAATATGACATTCTACAAGAAAAAGTGAAAAATACGTTAAAAATTATTCAACAAATTCAACACCTTCACGCACAATCTAATTAAACATAAAATTACGATGAGAATTCTAACTGGTTAAGGAAGGGAACTTCCAAAGCTCTAGTGGATGGCGTTTCCAAAGACGAGAGAGGTGAACAATCCCACTGAGTCATCATCACTGGACTCTTGCATCAAGAGCCTTTGGAAACCTGGCGGAGGAAGACTAAAACTTCGGCTGGCTTGAATGGCTGCCTGCCAATGGCCCTCACTTATGGATAATAGTCTTTTTTATTATATAATGGTATGGGATTTGATCAAAGTCAAAAACTCCTAACCAGATCATATTATGCAAGAGTACTTTTAAAACCTCTGAGAAGAAAAATTGCACACTATTGAAACTTCTATACTTGCGATTAAAAGCACGCAGTATAGAATGTCTAATATGCCTCTAAAAATAAGAAAGTCGTTTTTGAAGAAACAGCTAATTTCATCCACGTCTCAAAAAGATTAATTTTGATACTATTAATAACTCACGGATCCCTTCTACTCTACTGACAGCCAAGGATTAAGCTGCAGCAGAGCCTAAACGGTGAATATCATAAGAAAGGCCGGTCTTCCGGAGAAAGTCTCGGCACAACAGCCAGGAGAAGAGCAAATGAAAGGCGTTGTCTGTCTCTTGGCCAAAGGAGTTAGCTGTCGGCGATGCTGGTGTTGCTGGCCAGCTGCTATCAAGAAGGGTGGACCTCGCTCTCATTGATTATTTGCATTGAAGGCGAGTTTTTGCCGTTGATCCTCATGCTTATTCTTATCTCTAGTAACTATTTCTGTCCCCGATGTCATCCTCGAGGAGGGAGATGAGTGACCAAATGAGGCAAGGTCACTAGAGCCCTTAACACCAGCCACCGACATCAACACTATCCGCAAAAGATGGGTCCTCCACGAGGATATCCGACACACGAAGACTCTTCTTCACTACAACTGGTTCTCTCTCTCTCTCTCTCTCTCTCTCTCTCTCTCTCTCTCTCTCTCTCTCTCTCTCTCTCTCTCTCTCTCTCTCTCTCTCATCATTATTAATTATGTTAACAGTGACGATGCAATATTCGTATGCTGGACAGAGAATCAAAATCAATCTAATTTATCCAATATTTTTAATTAACAACAATGAGAGAGAGAGAGAGAGAGAGAGAGAGAGAGAGAGAGAGAGAGAGAGAGAGTATACTCCCAATAATTTTAGGATGAAGGCGTAGGCTGATTATGATACTTAATTTTTTCTAGGTAATCAATTTAATAGGAGAGCAACTAAAGGCAAGGCTCCAACGTTACACTTGAAGGGCGTATGTTTATAAGCATCTTTATATTCAATGAATATTTCTCCTAGTTATTCAAGCCTCTCAATTCAAAGACACTTCCTAACGGTAATGGATAAGCCTCACAATAAATTATTAGTATTATTATTATTATTATTACTAGCCAAGCTACAACCCTAGTTGGAAAAGCAAGACTCGTATGATTTGACCAAAATGACGTGGGACACAGGGGAAATGTGACGAAACAAAGTCATTCAAATAGTTTCATGACAGATTATTATCATTTGATTCCTGTTTCAAAAACGTTTTTAGTAATTGCTAAGTAATATCCAGCAAACCTAGAGAGCTACAAGACTATTTATCATAGTATACTAATTAATTTATAATACATATATATATATATATATATATATATATATATATATATATATATATATATATATATATATATATATCCTTTCTGAGTGGGGATACCTTACCGTAGTGAAAGGGTTTGCGTATCACCATGAGAAGCAAAGCTGTACTAGTCAAGGCCCCATACTAGGTTGGTTTGCTGTCAGATATCAGAAGAAAATATCCCACCATGGCCAATCTGCACCGGCCAGCGTGGTGATGAATTGACATGTCTGAAACATTCGACCGTAACATTAAAAAAGATGGATTCTAAAACTGTAAA
Source organism: Palaemon carinicauda (assembly GCF_036898095.1). Taxonomy (NCBI): domain Eukaryota; kingdom Metazoa; phylum Arthropoda; class Malacostraca; order Decapoda; family Palaemonidae; genus Palaemon; species Palaemon carinicauda. The sequence goes on from NC_090727.1 coordinate 37,890,749, forward strand.
ATTCAAACCTTAAATGGGAATCTTCAGTAGTTACTGGGTTAATTAAGAAAATCGAGAGAGATTTATAAGCACCAGCATAAGAGTACACATTATTAAATTCGATATTTATGCAAAATATGCTTTAAAATCTCACAAACTCTCACCACAGTACTTGCGTAATCAACTTCATGCGTCAATGCTCCCAAAATTCCCTAAGTTATAGCAGATCATCCCCAGCTGAATTTATCGAAGAACTTCCTGGTGTGGTTTCAGTCTCATAAAAGAAGCTGAATATTCTCACACTACATCTGAGATGTAACTGGTTAAAGTCCTGGATAATCATAATCAAGGGTTACAACTTTCTCTTAATTTCTTGCAAAAATCCAAATGGCTCAGAGGAAGAATCATAGCAGTGGTTCCATATTTTCTGGGACTCTAATTTCTAGTTTGGGGTCCATCCACGTTCCTCGGAGATTCTCAGTTAGAGAAATTTATGCCTCGTAGCCAACCTCTTCCTTTGGCTTCATACCCGGGCCATTATATTTTCCCGTCTTTCCAATTCTGAACAGGGCAACTAGTTTTTATTTTCTACTTCTGTCAATCAAATGAAAGAACAGCAACAGTATATTTCCTATTTCTATTTTAACAATTTTACAAGATTTGCTCTTCTTTTTATAATATGAGTTTATTCCAACACATAAAAATATACTTGAAATTACAAACGTCAAGTCTTAGTTCTTACCAAATTATTTACGAAAGGTAAACGGTACATTCTGAGATATTAGAAAAAAAATGGTATAAAATATGTCAAGTTAGCAATAGATAGTATGACAAAAACTGATATATTTTAAAGGAGATTATGGAAACGCAAGGCTATAAATGTAAAATTCATAAAACCCCCCCCCCAAAAAAAAAATCAATAAAGAAGAGACGCAACGTTAAGATGAGAAATAATCCTTTTATTACTATGAAAAAGAGGCTGAATGTGGTTTAAAGATATTGAATAAAAGTGCATCAGAAGGGACGAATTTAATTCGCAAACCCCAGAAGCTAAATCCTGGTTTAGGGTTTAGTGTCAAGGAGATCAACTCTCTAGTGGCTTAAACTCTAGTATGGCAGTAGGGATTTCATTACAATTTCATCTTATTTGATATGGAAATTTGGTAGCAATCTTGCCTCATCTTTTCTTTGAGTAAAATAACACAACATTAAATCAGTTAGATCCTATCATATCACCTCCGTGGAAAATATAGGAAATGAAATATAGTCTATGGTTTTTTTTCTTATAAAATGACGACACTAATCTATTTTATAAATAGCCTAATACAATTAATACTATTAAGTAATCGAACATCGCGTGTTTAGTGAAACACTTCTCCCAATATAATCTTTTGATTATTTCGTTTTTAAATAACAATTTGTAAAAACTATAGTTGTATTGCATAAAAATTAAAAACTATCCATTAATTGAAAAAGAAAATGCCGGCAAACTGCGTGCCTTTATTTTTCTAATGTTTATATCTATTACTATAAGTTTTTATCTAACTGGCAGTATGCTACATATAGTTAATGATGTTTGTAAACCACAACTGGAAATTTCCCTATTTATTTCTATGATAAAAGTGTTTCACCAACAACAAAATAGAGCGATGCCTGTGTGTGTCCTGTCCTGTGCTCCGATCTCATTATAACTAACTCTTCTAGTTGATATCTTTAATTTGCAACTGAACTGCATTTAGTTTTCTCTTTTTGTCTTCCTTTCCAACTTTATTTTTTTCATTTAATCAAAAAATAAATTGTCTCTATTCTGTCAAACCCGTTAAAAAGAAAGCCACATGAACAAATCTATTTGCTTTTTTAGTTGTTCTTCTCAATGCCATCAATTTCCCTACGTTACAAATGCGCCCGCATTTGTCATCATTTCCTTATGTGTACTACCCGTTGAATTCTAACTCAATTTCTTTCAAATGGTTATATGCTTCTCAAGCGCCTAACATGGGCGGGATCACGCAAACACTAAGTATAATTTTGGACATGTGAGTACAATTTTTTTGGTTGAAGAGGATCGTAATTAAAAAAGCTGATTGGCATTGCGTATTATCATTGTAAGTCAAGATGCAACTCTAGATGAAAAGCAGAGTGATACTTGGCCATGTGGCTCAATAAGGAAGGTAGGTAGCCCAGCACAAAGAAATAAATTAAGTCGTGACTAATAAAATAGAAAAGACATGTAATAATGAAAAATAAATAAAACTAATACCAAGGAAAATATCTGCATGACAACAATGACACAGAGTAACTCGACACTCAAATCCAATCGCTGAAATCAACCAAGAAAAGTTGGGTTTTATGAGTACTTGGATGACCCTATTTACACACTCAAGAAGTTTGACACGTAAAGTCTTAGGAGGTTCCAATGAAGAGTTCGAGAGTCTTTGGAAATGGGAACGTTTTCATCATTTCTACTACAGCTGTATTTGTATTGCTCTATCTGTCCTTCAACCCACTGTATTCTTATACCTTTTGATCAAGTATCTTTGGTCAGGTTAGCATCTATGAAACGACATTAACTCAACCTGCTCAACATAAAATCATTTGAACCAAATCTAAATTTCCGGAAAAAATAATCTAACAATGTCTTCAAGGAATGATCCTGAAGGTAATCTAATGACATGGATTTATTTTTGGCAACGCTTACTAAGGGTGAGGATACAAGCATATATATATATATATATATATATATATATATATATATATATATATGTGTGTGTGTGTGTGTGTGTGCGCGTGCGTGCGTGTGTAAAATTACGTGTGAACACGTGATACGCATGAAATGAAAAATGAAAAACTTGGCTGGAGCAATGACTTGTGTCTCATTGATGTGGACCAAATTCACAAAGAAGCAAAACAGATACATCGTATTTCTACAGAACATGGGATCATCCATATGAGGTGGCCTTATTAATGGCCTCATTTAAGTCAGATTTGAAAAAAAAAAACAAAAATAAGATAAACGGTCAATGATGAACAGGTAATTAATATTTTATGTATAATTATAATGATTTCCAGATTACTTAGCATGGTGAAGTCCTTAAGGATCAACTTTTGACCAATGAATCCTACAACTAATCTTGACAATGGATTTTGCCAAAGAATGATTTGTGTACCCTTTTAAGACGGCACTTTCAGGTTGTTTGGTTCTAATACCTAAGCTTCACATGGCTGGTCAAAATCAAATCAATTCAATTCTAAACAGAAAATATTATATATTAATAAATATCCTGGGGTGGTAAATGAGTTTTTAAAATTCCATCATGAGGTCACATTCGCAGAAAGAAATGTTTGTTGGAACATTAGGGGTTATTGAAGAAAATAAAAATCAGGGGTAAAATTAGGAGACATAATGAATTGGAAAATGGTATTATATGCAATGCAGTTGCAAGATATAAGACAAAATCAAAGGGTTGACAAGATTAAATGAACAGACAAATAATGTTCAATAACAATAACAGAAGGGGAATGGTGCATATGGATTCCAAGGGAATGAAAAGTTGCCTTCAATACAGAGAAAGTTAATGTACATATTATCAAGCTCAAAGGTTCACTGACACACTCCAGGCATTAGAGAACCAAATGCTCTTGCCTAAAGAAATAATCAGTGTGGACGGAGGACTCCTGAATTTGATGACATACATTAATTCTAAATAAAAGTATGTGTATGGAGAGATGCTATTCAACGTGAATGTAGTCGATGGAATTAGTATTCTGAAAATTTATTGAGGGCAGTATGTAAGAAAAGAGAATCTCAGTGACGGAGACTCAAATAGAGTGAGCCTAGGAATTCATTCACTTTATCCTAATCGGGAGAAAACGTATTTGGTGTTCGAATGTCTTTAATTCTAACTTCGACTTCGCATAAGCAGTAATCATTGTAAAGGTTTTACGGTTTTAAGAATAGAATAGGCATCTGTAAATCACGTCACTTAGGCCTACACTAAAACAAAGTATAAATTTCTCAAATAAAATTATGATTAACAGAATTAAATCTAAATATACATATATATATATATATATATATATATATATATATATATATATATATATATATATATATATATATATATATATATATATATCACTAACAAACAATTTTTATATCCTGCAATTGGGCGCCAAAATCTTTCCCAGAACCTCCAACTCTTTCAAACTTTCAAAAGGGCGAAGCAATATGAAACTATCGCTCATTTCAGAGAAAAATTCCCATTTTCATTGGGCGAAATATTATGAAAATATCGTTCAACTTAGAGGAAGATCGTAAAGGGTCTCCCAATTTGAGTGCTTCGGGAATAACAGGTTCATCTGAGATATTATAAAACTCGAACCATAATCATTTGAGATCTTTTCATTTATATCAATAATAACCATCACCATCATCATCTCCTCCTATGCCTATTGACGCAAAGGGCCTCGGTTATGTTTTGGCAGTTGTCTCTATGTTGATATTTCGAATCAATACTTCTCCATTCATCGTCTCCTACTTCTCGTTTCAAGCTTCATTGTCCTCAGCCATATAGTGAACTAATCACCATACGTTCAGCTGGGCTCCACAAAGCACCAGAAGAGTTGGAAGACCCAGGCCTACATGACTGAGGACTATTAAGCATGAAGAAGATGAGGAACGGGTAAGCATTGATTTAAAAGCTCAAGACAGACACGGCTGGCGAAATCCAACCGAGGCCCTTTGCGTCGATAGGCGTAGTATATTAGTTAGATAGGCACTGGGCGCATCACAAGGAACAATAATAATAATAATAATATCACTTCAATAACTGTGTACTTGAATAGGTGTAACACATATACTTAACATTTTTTAGTTAAGAGGAATAATGAGTCTCACATATGAATGAAATGGGTTCAACACCTTGTTTGAACCTGAAATTTGTATGTATGTGTGTGTGTGTGTGTGTGTGTGTGTGTGTGAACAGGTTTGTACAAATGGCTCTAACCTAGTTCAGTTGATCATAATGTACAGTGCCACATAGCTGAAAGTTCACATTCAATACATCTAATGTCAATGTAAAAACCTAGAGGATTTACCGGACAGCCTTAGAAATTCGAAATGGCCTACACACACACCACACACACACACACACACACACCCAAAACGTTGGCCTACACTTAATATAACTTTTTAAAACCTATTACAAGTTAAACGTGTAATGTATAATAATTGGTATCCCAATAAAACAGGGCATTCACACACTCATCAAAAAAAGTATTGATTGACCACTGAAATTGAAACGCCATCAACCGTCATCGGCTCAAACTACAACTCCGACCCCCGCCCCACTCCCTCTTAGAGAATGACACACACACACACACACACCCAACAAGAGCCTCTCCCCCCCCCCAATCCCTCAACCACAGACCCATGGCCATGCCACTTCCCGCCGACCTAGACTATATTTGGTCCCTCCAACTTTTTCTCTTTTGTTACATTATATTTATTCGTATTTGCTTCTTATCTCTTTACATCACACTTTCCTCATCTAATTCTCTTACTAGTAAAGCTATTCTAAGTTCTACTTAAAATATATTTTAATTCATTCTTTTCCTTTCAACCATGTCTATACATTTATTCTCTCTCTCTCTCTCTCTCTCTCTCTCTCTCTCTCTCTCTCAACGTGGTTAGAGGGTTTTTTGTATCATGATCAGCAAATCTGTTATAGTCAGGGACACCCATACTAGGCTACTACTGGTTTGTTGTAAGCTATCAGATAAGTCTCCCACCATCACCAATCGGCAGTTGGCCAGCGTGGTGATGAAACCTGGCCAAACTCCTGTTAAAACGGCAAATGGCAACACTGCCAAATCAACTACGTATATGACGTCTCTTTGACATGAAATGAGATTTTTATAAAATTGTCAGACATATATTGGAATTTTTACTCGAATACAAATTACAAATACAATATACATTGCATCGGAAAAGAAATTGTCTTAATACACCAGAGAGAGAGAGAGAGAGAGAGAGAGAGAGAGAGAGAGAGAGAGAGAGAGAGAGAGAGATGCTCTAGTCAGTTCTACTGACAGTTTCATGAAGTATCAAAAATGCTATTTCTTCTAGACCGAGAATTTTCAGCATAAATATAAATTATATCTCTAGAAGGTGCACAAAATAATGCTAAATACGAGATTTGCAGACACTATGATTTATTACAATATATAGATAGATAGATATAAATAGATATAATACAGCAACAACAACAAAAACAAATGCAGTCGTTTCTAGTATACTGCATAAAATATGCCTCCGACATGATATTATGGCCAGTTTTGGTCATAACGCTAGCCATTGTGGATAGGTGATGGTGGGAGATTTTCGTCTGATCACACACGCCAAACCGACCTAGTGTGAGTGGCTTTGACTAGTAAAGCTTTGTTGATCATGGTGACACGCAAACCATTTCACCATATTAAGATATTCCCACTCAGAAAGGTTATACACACAGACGGCTAGATTTGTTTTATATATATATATATATATATATATATATATATATATATATATATATATACATACCAACGGCACTTCCGTTAATTTTTGGGGGTAACCGCCATCGAACAAATAGAAAAAAAAGGGGGGGGGGGGCGACCTCTCCTCTCTACGTTCCTCCCAGCCTGACAAGGGACTCAACTGAGTTCGGCTTGTACTGCTAGAGGTGCCACAGCCCACCCTCCCCTGTTATCCACCATAGATGAAGCTTCACAACGCTGAATCCCCTACTGCTGCTTCCTCCGCGGTCATCCAAGGTGACTGGAGGAAGCAGCAAGGCCTACCGGCACTGCGATGAGTTGAACGATATTTTCATATTATTTCGCCCAATGAAACAAGATATTTCCTTCTGAATTGAGCGATAGTTTCATATTACTTTGCCCTCTTGAAAGAGTTGGAGGTTTCAGGAAAGATTTTGGCGCCAATTTGCAGGATTTGAAAATTGTTTGTTAGTGGATATATATATTATATATATATAATATTTATATATATATATATATATATATATAAATTTGGATTCAATTCTGTTAATCATAACTTTATTAGGGGAATGTCTTTTATTTTAGTGTAGGCCTATGTGACGTGAGTTGCAGATGCCAATTCCATGCCTAAAACCGTAAAACTTTTACAATGATAACTACTTATGCGAAGTCGAAGTTAGAATTAAAGACATTCTAACACGAGATACGTCTCCTTCGCGATTAGGATAAAGTGAATGAATTTGATACGTAAAACTAGGCCTACTCCATTGATTTCTATGTAGGTTTTCTCTGTCGTTTGAATAATTTTGGCTTAATTACCTGAGAAGATAATTAATTTTTCTTACAGTTAGTCTAGTGAAATGGGATAGGACTAACATCTACGGTCCGTTGCATTTCACATTAAAGATGAAAATAATATAGATAATATAATGAAAATAACAATAAATGACACATTATAAACAAAATAAAACTAATTGATATTTAAAAAAAAAAATGAATTATTTGAGTGACAGATGAGCAACGTTGCCAAATTTCACCCTAACTACATTATTTCCCTTAACAATATTGATATAGCATTAGACGTTCCATTTACATTTGGCAACAAGTGAGACTAACAAAAAACTACGCTTTAGCCTTATAGGGTATATATGGGATCTCTCTCTCTCTCTCTCTCTCTCTCTCTCTCTCTCTCTCTCTCTCTCCAATTTGATATCTCTTTTTCTCTTATTCCTTTGTTTTATAATGCCAATATCCATTGCCTATGAGTATATATAAAACGTAATTGAGTGTGGTCGTGCATGGATATAGAGACGCAAATCTAAGAGAGAGAGAGAGAGAGAGAGAGAGAGAGAGATTTTAAGCTACACAATAGACCAAAGTCCATGTAATTAACTTTCCTATCTTCATTATGGCGTGAGGTAGCTTCCCCCATCGGCCTCTGCTCGAAAATCGAAAGTATTAATAATGGAATAGGTTTAATCTACAAAATAGAATAAAATGGGAAACAGTTTTTCATCAGAGCCATTTTTTATCAGTAATTCTACTGATCTCAGTTTCATTAGACCTATATCAATCTTTCTCCAACAATTTTCAACATAATTTGACCTAATATTATTCCTCCAACATTCTAGCAAAGTTCTCTCTCAATCTATCTCCAACAGTCAATCTCCAACAATGTATCGGCAGTCTCGCCCAGTCCTTCTCCAACACTCCCACAATTTACATCACAATTTCAAAACTAGATCTCCCACAGTCTTCCTCCAACACCTATTCTTCAACTCTCTCTCTCTAGGAGAGAGAGAGAGAGAGAGAGAGAGAGAGAGAGAGAGATCACCACGAACGACTGTCACATGACTTCTTGTCTCGAATCAAAATATCCTATTTCTTCTTCCTTTGTAAAATTGTTATCTAAAGTTTGAAGTAAGAATTCTCGTAATTGTAAAAATAAAACGTTCAACTTTTGGAAAACCATATCCGGGATCAGGTGCAGGATAGGATAATTCCAT
>NC_090727.1:37901770-37909270 GCF_036898095.1 Palaemon carinicauda
TCCATACAGTAACACCGATCTCACCAAACTTATATTAAGTAATGAAGTAATGAACAAGGCCACATAGCCAAAACTCATCAATCAATACATCTACGTTGAACAAATAAAAATGTCAATTTTAAAACCTAAAAAGGATTTGCCGGACATCCTTAGAAATTCGAAATGGCCTACACACACACACACACACACACAACACACACACACACACACACACCCCGAAAACGTTGGCCTACACTTGGTACCTCTTTTCAAACCTATTATAGGTTATACATAATGAATCCAAGATTATGCAAAACATATAATGTCTTACAATTGGTATCACATTAAAACAGGACATTCATACGTCCGACAAATAAGTACAGATTGACCACTGAAATTGAAACGCCATCAACCGTAACTACAGACGCATGGCCATGCAACTTCCGCCCAATTTCCTAGACTATATTAATTTTGGTCCCTCCAACTTTTTCTCTATTGTCAAATTATATTTATTCGTATTTGCTCTCTCTCTCTCTCTCTCTCCTCATCTCTCCTCTCTCTCTCTCTCTCTCTCTCTCTCTTCTCTCTCTCTCTCTCATCATATATATATATATATATATATATATATATATATATATATGTATCTATATATATCTAAAATCTGAATAAATGAATATGATTACGTGATAGTCTATGTGGTAATATGCTATATATTTTATCAGTTTGTTATTTGTTTGTGAATGACGTTATGCCAAAAACTATTGAAGCTATTCAAACGAAACTTGCTGGACCTGTGGGGTATGGTATGACCCAAGGACAAATCCATTAGATTTTGAAGAAAATACATCGAAGTACAATTATGCTGTGGAGTTTAAGAGCGAATAAGACTGCTGCTTGGCGTGGCGAAGACACAATTGCTTACTACTGAGTGCATGTTAGTTGGGAACTTCTGTATATTAATGATATCCGGAAGTTAACAGTTCTCACCTTGGTGATATATCATACGGATGTGTAAGTATGTATATATATATATAGATACATATATATATATGTATATATATATATATATATATATATATATGAATTATATATACTGTGAATATATATATATATATATATATATATATATATATATACAGTATATATATATATATATATATATATATATATATATATATACAGTATATATATATATATATATATATATATATATATGTATATATATGAATTATATATACTGTAAATATATATATATATATATATATATATATATATATATATATATATATGTATATATATGAATTATATATACTGTAAATATATATATATATATATATATATATATATACATACATGCATATATATATACAGTATATATATATATATATATATATATATATATATATATATATGTATATATATATAGATATATATATATATATATATATATATATAGATATATATATATATATATTTATATATATATATATATATATATATATATATATATATATATTTACAGTATATATAATTCATATATATACATAAATATATATATATATATATATATATATATATATATAAATACACATTTTACAGTATATATAATTCATATATATACATATACATATATACATATACATATATATATATATATATATATATATATATATATATACAGTATTTAATATAGCTTAACAAGTAATAATAATAATAATAATAAAAATAATAATAATGACAATATAATTTACATACATACAAGTATCTATATCTCTCTCTCTCTCTCTCTCACTCTCCTCTCTCTCTCTCTCCTCTCTCTCTCTCTCTCTCTCTCTCTCTCTATATATATATATATATATATATATATATATATATAGTGTGTGTGTGTGCGTGTGAATCACGAGGAATAAAGAAACCATTGCTGAAAATTAGGAGAATGTTATCTGAAATTTACATCTATCATCTCTTAGAGACTATCAACAGAATGTAATAATAACCATGGTAATTTCTTTTATCATAATAAAACCTCTCTCTCTCTCTCTCTCTCTCTCCTCTCTCTCTCTCTCTCTCTCTCTCTCCTCGTGAAGCGATGAAGAGGTAGTGTGTAATCTTTAGTTTAGTACTGGCGCTGTCGAGATTCAAAGAAATAAAGAGCTTGGAGAAGAATTGGTGAGGATCAGCGGATTGTGGAATGCAAAACCCTGATGTGATAAAAATTGCAGATGGAATCCTGTGTCTCGCTTGGAAAAGAGAGAGGAGAGAGAGAGAGAGAGAGAGAGGAGAGAGAGAGAGAGAGAGAGGAGAGAGAGAGAGAGAGAGATTTAAAAGCTTTTTTTTATCACTATAGTTGATAATTATACAGGGAAAGACAAAGGGAAGAAAAAATATTTTCTTTTATGTAAAGAAGAGAGAGAGAGAGAGAGAGAGAGAGAGAGAGAGAGCGAGAGAGAGAGAGAGAGGGAGAGAGAGAGAGAGAGAGAGAGAGAGATAGATTTAAAAGCTTTTTTTTATCACTATAGTTGATAATTATACAGGGGAAAGACAAAGGGAAGAAAAAATATTTTCTTTATGTAAAGAAGAGAGAGAGAGAGAGAGAGAGAGAGAGAGAGGAGAGAGAGAGGAGAGAGGAGAGAGAGAGAGAGAGAGAGAGAGAGATAATTTTTTATCCTAAAAAAATATGTTACATATATTCTAATCATGTAAAGAAATAATTTCAAAATTGTTTTTATAAATATAGTTAATAATTGTATTTAGAGGAAAGACAAAATAAAAACAAATATGTTTTACAAACTTTAAATATGTAAAGACTGGTTTATTGATAAATTGATAATTATTATTACTATTATTAGAGAGAGAGAGAGAGAGAGAGAGGAGAGAGAGAGAGAGAGAGAGAGAGAGAGAGAGAGAGAGAGTGAGAGAGAGAGAGAGAGAGAGAGAGAGAGAGAGAGAGAGAGAGTGAGAGAATTTTTTTCTATCTAGATAAAAAATATTTTGTATATATTTCGAATAAGTAAAGAGATAGATTTTCAAAGATCTTTTATTAATATAGTTGATAATATTACTATGGGAAGAGACAGAGAGACATATATTTTCCAAAGTCCTTGCATAAATTTCAAAGAAAAAGAGGAACCATGCTATACATAAGCTGTATCTATAAAAAAAATATGTGCACATGGCTGTATCAAGAAACATGACGATAATAAACATTACTTTCCGTAATCTAAAGAGAGAGAGAGAGAGAGAGAGAGAGAGAGAGAGAGAATTAGGAGAGAGAGAGAGAGAGAGAGAGTTAATCAATGAGCTGTTAATTACCTACGGCATAAAGATGCGTTACTTAGTCGGCATGAGTCTCGCAAAACACATGATTTAACTTCAAAATTTAACTTTGAATTTAACTCACAAAATATCAAATTAAATTCGCAAATCCTCCTAACAATCATCGCAACAATTTCCGAGACTGAAATTCTTCCACTTGTCTCAGTTTTCTGAAATCTGTCAAAACCATTTAAGTAAACTTAATAAACCGAATCAAAATCATTTGATTTTCTACAACGTTTCTATAAGTGACGCCTAAAACGTTTCAAATGGATTTAACCTAATTGAATCGTTTTATAAAAGCGGTATAAAAGTTATAAAAAGTTATAAATGCGATATAAAAGCCATAAAAAGTTATAAAAGCTATAAAAAGTTATAAAAGATATAAAAAGTTATAAAAGCGATATAAAAGCTAACAAAAGTTATAAACTCGATATAAAAGCTATAAATAGTTATAAAAGCGGTATAAAAGCTATAAAAAGTTATAAAAGTGATATAAAAGCTATAAAGTTACAAAAGTGATATATAAGCTATAAAACGTTATAAAAGCAAATTACAACCAGCTGAAGTTTCGAAAACTAGATCATATATTTCTAATATTACAATTTAGATTTAGAATGGATTACATCAAAGATAGATTTGGATATCAACGGCCTTGTTGAATCTACATAACTTTAATAGTTTATTTTGAAGATTTGGAAAAAATTACATTTGGAAATGAAAGAATATCAAAGAAAATTTCTGAAACTCAAAATTGTTAATGGAGAAAATCAACACAACAAAAATATTCTCTTGCACGGTTCAATTAAATTGCCAAACGCAAGGCTTGTGTACAATATCAAGTCTGCCAAATATATACACACATGCTCAGCTTCCCCCTCCCTATACCCCCCAAGGTAGGATCCGGGTGATCCATGTAATGGTGACTGTCCTATGAGGCACCCAGCTCAACCTATATTCACCTCAAAGATACCGGGCGAAATAAGTCCCATACCCTCATGACGTCAGAGCCAATCCGGTTTAATAGGGGCCACAACACATTTCATTAAGTGATTATAAGTTTGTAGAGTTTGAAATTGGTAAGGCGATGTATTGTGACCACTGCTAACGTCGGAGATAACGTGATTGGCTATGACGTCATCAGTGGGTGGGGCTTACTTCGCCCTTAATCTTTGCGGTGACTCTAGTTCACAAGGACGGAATGATTAATTTGTAGTCTTAGATTTAAAAGGGCTGTGGGGGCCGATGTGGTAACGTCCCTGACTGGTGATCGCCAAACTGGGGTTCGAGACCCGCTCAAAATCCTTAGTTCTTTTGGTCACTGCATCCTCATCATCCTTTTGAGTTAAGGATGGAGGGTTTGGGGGAGCCTATACATCTATCTGGTGAGTCATCAGCAGCCATAGCCTGGCCCTCCTCAGTCCTAGCTTGGGTGGAGAGGGGGCTTGGCCGATGATCATATGTAGAGTATACAGTATATGGTCAGTCGCTATGGCGCTGTCGTGCTTCATAGGGCAATGTCACTCCCTTGCCTCAGCCATTCATGAGTGGCCTCTAAACCCTTTAAACCTCGACATAGAAGACCATTACTAAAGTGATATTTATAAGGTCATGAACGGCTTGAACACAAGAAGGAATATCTATGTTTCTGTTACTTAGATGTTAATTAGCGATCAAGTCATGAATTTTGGCAAATGCGAATAAAGGGTCCTTCAAAAAGTCTATATAATTAACACAAATAAATGAAAAAATGCAGCGAAGGGGATCCTACCATTACTGTGCTGAGAAAATTGTAATTATCTAACAAAAACAATTTGTTTTGTGTATATATATAAATACATACATACATATATATATATATATATATATATATATATATATATATATATATATATATATATATATATGTGTGTGTGTGTGTGTGTGTGTATGTGTATATATACACACAAACATATGTATACAGTATACAGTAAATAAATATACATACACACATACATCTATATATATATATATATATATATATATATATATTATATACATACATATATATATATATATATATATATATATATATATATATATATATATATATATATATATTCATGTGAGTGTGTAACTATCAACTCATGCCAACCAGAAAAAAATAAACGACGAAATTTCGGAAAACAAAGTTAAAAGTTAGACCTTAAAAACTTTAAAGAAAATCATCCAGGCCATAATTTCCTAAAACGTCAAAAAAAAAAAAAAAAATTAAGGGAGCCAGTCTTTTTCCATTTGGGGATAACTTTTACTCTTTCTTCAGCCGTAGACCGATCAAAACTTTGGCTCTTCAGGTCGAGAGACAAAAAGACTTTGGAAGGAACAATTACACTTTCTAAATTTGGTTTTGTGGACGAAATTTTTAAATTTTATGCATACACACACACACACACCTATATATAATAATAATAATAATAATAATAATAATAATAATAATAATAATAATAATAATAACAGGGAGGCAACAGATGTTTGCTACAAAGGATGAAGACGGAAGTATTATCACTAAAAGAGGTGATAAAATTTGCAGGGCATTTCTATACAATGAAATACAACAGTGACATAAGAAATAACTTTGCCAAAAGAAATAATGAGACATCTGAGCCGGTAACAAACGTAACAATAGGACAAGTAAAGAAAGCATTTGAGAGGCATGAAAGGAGACAACGCATCAAGAGATTGCCTAACAATTGAATTTATAATACATGGAGATTTCATAATAGTCAAACTTGCTGAACTTTCCACAAAACGCCTACAAAAAATGCTCTATACCTACAGCTTGGGAAATCTTTATCATTATACTAATTCACAAAAGCCTAAAAATATAATTACCAACGAATAAGTTTACTCTCTGCAATATATAAAACCTTTAAAAATGTCATATTAGGCCGAAAAGAAAAACAGCTAATAATAATAATAATAATAATAATAATAATAATGATAATAATAATAATAATAAAGCTAAAAGTTGCGTCTCTTCAACCTCAAAACGTCTTTAATGGAAAGCTGTGACCTGGACTTCGATCCCGCGAAACGCCTTCATTGATCCGCGAAACTCCATTCGCTAGGGAACAGAAATTGATATCTCTTCGGAGGTGGGATTTAGGGTGACACTTACGAAGGGATGCGGGATGGAGGGAGGGAGAGAGAAAGGTGGGTTTCCAAGAACAGCCTCCGTGATGCTGCGGTTTGAACGCAGGTACTTTTGGGAGCCTCGTTTATATAGGAAGGATAATTATAATTAATTATTATACTGATAGTAAATAAATCATAGATTTAAAGGAAAATACTTAGATAGGATGTCTTTGGAGGAAATTCAGAGTAGATGTGTAAAATACTTTCAAAATAGAAAAACATAAAAGGTAGACTTATGGAAACCTCGTTTAGATGGGAAGGAAAATTATAATTAATTATTGTAATGTTAGTAAATAAACCATAGATTTAGAGCAAAATGATAGGATGTCTTTAGGGGAAATTCAGAGTAGATATGTAAAACACTTTCAAAATAGACACATAAAAGGTGGACTTTTGGGAGCCTCATTTAGATGGGAGGGACAATTATAGTTTGTATTCTAATAATGGTAAATAAACCATAGATTTAGAGGACGGCTAAACTTTGAAATATTTATGGGAAATTCAAAGTAGATGAGTAAAATCATTTCAAAATAGAAAATCATAAATCGTGGGATTTGGGAGACTCGTTTAGATGGGAAGGATAATTATAATTAATCATTGTAATTTTGGTTAATAAACAAAGATGAAACTTTGATGATATGTCTTTAGGGGAAATGCAGATGTGTAAAATCCTTTCAAAATTGATCACCATAAAAGCTTTATTGAAATTATGTTAATAACAAATATATGAGAAGGTTGTAAAACACAATGATTGTTGGGTAACTTCAAAAATATTAATGAGAAAGGAAAAAATAAATTCGACATAAATTAATTGAAAAAAAATAAAGTAATCTAATCAGTTATATGAATGAATTAAACGTTTCTTATAAATGTACAAGATCTACCGGAAATAGTTAACTGATAATGAATAACGAACAAATTAATCAAGCGTTTAGTAAAAGCAATATTACTGATAAGCTAAAAATAAAAATATAGAAAAGTGATGTAAGAGTAATATATTTCAAAATGATTTTTCCAAGAAAAGAAATCATC
>NC_090727.1:37911770-37919270 GCF_036898095.1 Palaemon carinicauda
TTGGTGGCAGTAGGTAGTAGGTTATATTAATAATAATAATAATAATAATAATAATAATAATAATAATAATAATAATAATAATATTAATATTAATAATAATAAAAATAATAATATTAATAACAATAACAATAATAATAATAATAATAATAATAACAACAACAACAACAACAACAACAACAACAACAACAATAATAATAATGAAAACAACAACAACAACAATAATAATATTAAAAAGAATAATAATAATAATAATAATAATAATAATAATAATAATCAATATAATTTACTTCTGTCTAATAGATATTAAAAGTGAAGATAAACTAATGCTACCTAGAATTCTATGGAAATGATTACTTCTCAAAAACCTTACATAATTATTAATTTCCATCTGGAGAAAATTAAGTCATTTAAACATAAGAACCACGTCTATTTTAAAATCATCATACAATTCATAGTTCAGAATGTTTTTAAACATTCAGAGAACATCACTTTAAACGGTCTTAAAGTGATTTTACTTAATGAAAGAAATATACATTGTTAGAAAAAACCGTAATTTCAATCGGAAATTCTCCGTAAAAATATACAGTTCTCAACCGTATTTCAGTAAAATACAGGCGACCGTAATTTTACCTTACTTTGTTATTATCTTTTACAGGTTGGTGGCCGTAATATCACTCTTTAACGTCAATATGTCCGTTTTTAAAACAGTAAAAGCATTTACCGTTTGTTTAATGAAATTTTTTTAACAGTGTAAATCAATGTGAAGTTTTTTTATTTTATTTATTTTTTTTTTTTAAATACAATTCTTTGATGACCAGGACTCATGCTATTGCTTCTTCACCGGCACTCGACGTCAATGACCTCAGATGTCAGGATGCCAGAAAACCTCGAATCAATCAATCCGTCTTTACCGGCAGCTTATGTAATCAATGAATCTTTTATGGGTTTGATTCTATGAAGAGCCAATCATCTCCCACATGGAATATATCTAATTTCCCTTGTAGCTTTGGAAGTAACATTATCACTTTCCAATAGAATAGGCGTCTATACTCAGTTGTTGTTTTTTCTAATAAAGCGCATTTAGCACTGACCATTACTTAGAATTATTTTGTCCAACCAATCAGCTAGTAGGAAACTTTTCCGAGCTAAAAGCGCACCCCTGAGAGTCAGTGGAAATGCGCCTCATTAAAAAAAATGAGTTTAGTTACTGCAATCTCACATTAGGAAAGACTTTCATTCAATTCTCTTCTGAACTACTTCCTGGTCATTTACACTCACTATCAGGGGTGCCGTTTTAGCGCGGAAAAGTTTCCTACTAGCTGATTGGTTAGAATTATTTTGCCCAATCAATCAGCTAATAGGAAAGTTTTCCGAACTAAAAGGCACCCCTGAGTCAGTACAAATGCTCCTCACTAGAAAAAAAAAAAAAAAAAAGGAATTAAAAAAAAAAAAAAAATGAATATCGTTTTCCTCAGTAACTTTTCAGAGCTAAGAGGGCACCCCCAAAGAGTCCGTACAAATACATCTCATTAAAAAAAATGTGTTTTGTTAAGCGCAATCTCACCCTGGGAAGTGTTTCAATTCGATTCTCTTCTGAACTACTTTGTGGTTATTTTGAGAAAATTCCACAACGCCGAAAAGGTGGATTTGGTGCATTCGATTTTATCAGGTCAAATGAGAAACAGAATCACGAGATGAAAAGCTTCAGTGTTTGTGTCCCTTCCGCTGAAGGGATTTTATTGGATTGACATTCTTAACAGAGATTTGATCTGATTCCGTTGTTATGTTATAAAAATACCTCTCATTCTCTCTCTCTCTCTCTCTCTCTCTCTCTCTCTCTCTCTCTCTCTCTCTCTCTCTCTCTAAAAGGCTAAGATGATTGCTCGATCTTATGCAAAATCTTTAACGGTATATATTTATTCAAAAATAAAAATATTTTTCTCTCTCTCTCTCTCTCTCTCTCTCTCTCTCTCTCTCTCTCTCTCTCTCTCTCTCTCTCTCTCTAAGAGACTAAGATGATTGCTCGATCTTATGCAAAATCTGAAATGGTATATACTGAGAAATAGCAACTCTCTCTCTCTCTCTAAAAGACTATGTTAATGCCACGACCTTATGCAATAATTTGGAACGGTATATATAAGAAAACAATCTCTCTCTCTCTCTCTCTCTCTCTCTCTCTCTCTCTCTCTCTCTCTCTCTCTCTCTCTCACAAGGCAGACTTTGCTCAGAGATCATTTGAAAAGGCAACTTTACCGGTATGAAGAATGTTATAAAAAAAAAAAGTTTTAAAGCAATATACTTTTTTTAATTTCGTTGCTGTTATTATTATTATTATTATCATTATTATTATTATTATTATTATCATTGTCATTTCTAACACTATCATTATTATTATTATCATCATTTTTATTACTATCAATATTATAGTAGCTAAGCTACAACCTCAGTTGGAAAAGCAAGATGCAATAAGCCCATTTCAGTTGTTTATAATAAGCCTTCAATAATTCAGAGTAGTGTGATGAATATTCATTAATAAAAAACGTTGCCATTACTTTTGAGTAAGTTTTTATAATTATTAAAGTACTTTTAATCAGTAGCAGTGAACTGTATGAAGGTCCTTAATCTTCAGTTGGTAAAATATCAAACGATTTGCTCAATCTATTCTGTTATTTAATTGTTCCTTCTAAGTACCTTAGAATTTATTTTTATTTCCTAGTCATAAATTTCTATTTAGAAAATCTCATAAGTTAAAAAGATATCTTGGTAAAATATTAAGAAAGATGTGTATTTAGTGCTTATAGTCTTTTATTTTCCTTTTGGGTTTGTGCGCTTATAGTCTTTTATTTTCCTTTTGGGTTTGTGCGTGTAAATTTTACAGAGAATGTTTCACACGAAAAATAAATCACTAGTTCTTAAATGTTATAAATTAACGATAGAATATTTGTTTAAAAAAAAAAATAAATATTTTTGACAATCGATTGTTCGGCAAAAATATTTTGTAGCTGAATATCTGGATGCAATTAACAATATACTGAAATGCTGACGGTCATAAACCAATGATTTATATTCGATGCAAAAAAAAAAAAAAAAAAATAAATAAATAAATAAATAAATAATAATAATAATAATAATAATAATAATAATAATAATAATAATAATCACGTCCAAGTTATGATCTTGCAACCTGTTTATTTAGAACATATTTTTATGGATTTTTTTTTTCTTTCAGAGTCAGATTTTCAAACCAATAAAAAACGATCTGAAAATTTTCAAAGCCCTTCCAAATACAGTGGTAACGTGTTCGCCTAGCATTCGCATGGCAGCAGATCGATCCCAGCCCGAGGCCATCAGTTTAAACAGTTTACCTAGGAGGACACTGCTGCGAATGGGCACTACAGTTAGAGGTTTGGGCTTGCCCGTCTGACGTTCTGGTGAGCATCTATTCTCATAAAACTGGAACTGAAACCAGACACCTTTAACATTTAATTGAAGAATACGGATATTATCAAAACATATAATTTGTCTTCCTTTTCCAGAAATATTCTAATCCATAATACTTCTATGAAATCTTCTTCTTCTTCTTTGTCTGCATCTCCTACCATAAAAGAAGAAGAAGAAGAAGATTTCATAGAAGTATTATGGATTAGAATATTTCTGGAAATGGGAGACAAAAAAAATATGTTTTGATAATATGCATTTTCTTCAATTAAATGTTGAAGGTGTCTGGTTTCAGTTTTATGAAATGAGAAAGTGTTACACCTTCCCAAAGGATAATTATTCTGGGTATTTGCACAGAATAACTGCAAGGTAAATTTTACAATTTTAATAACGGTTAACGGCCGTAGATCATCAAAAGGAATAATAAATAGTTCGATCCTTCACTAAAATGTTCATTTGGTGTGAGAGGAATTTTATTTATTTATTTATTTATTTATTTATATATTTCATCTGCAATTTGGAAAGTATTGGTAAAAGCTTCGCTCCCCAAAAGCACTCACTTGTCAATTTTGGCTTTTGGATTAACTTCTGGTTACTTGTATTTTATTTGCATATCCTATTTCAGTTGTTTCACACTCCATGTCTTTGCATTTTGCACTAAAAAGGGCAAATAAATATATGCACACAAAACCACACACAATATATATATATATATATATATATATATATATATATATATATATATATATATATATATATATATATATATATATATATATATATATATATATACAGTATATAAAATCATCATCATCAGCCGTTGTTAGTCCTCTGTAGGACAAAGACCTCAGACATGTCCTTCCACTCGAGTCTGTGTATGGTCTTTCTATGACAATCTATCATTCTACACCGGCAAACTTTCTTAGTTATTACATCCATTAGTTTTGTTCCTTTCTATATATTTACGATCTCCATGTGCCCATTCTGTTCTTCCCAATGTCCGTCTATTGCCTATCAATCTCATTATATGTCCTCTCTATTTCCATTTCGATTTCTTACATGTTGTAGGAACATCCTGTACTTTAATCTGCTCTCGTAACTACATTGCTCTTTTTCTGTCTCTTAGTGATAATCCCATTAGTGTTCTCTCCTTAGCTCTTTTAGATGTAACTAACTTATGTTATAAGGCTTTAGTGTATATATGTATGTATATATATATATATATATATATATATATATACTGTATATATATAGGTATATATATATATATATATATATGTATATATATATATATATATATATATATATATATGTGTATATATATTTATATATGTATATATATAACTATATACATATACATACACACACACACACACACACTCACATATATATATATATATATATATATATATATATATATATATAGGTATATATATATATATATATATATATATGTGTGTGTGTGTATATATATATGTATATATATGGTGTATATATATAACTATATACATATATACACACACATATATATATATATGTGTGTGTGTGTGTGTGTGTGTGTGTGTGTGTGTTTAGCAAAATATGAAATAAAAATTACTGAAAGAAAAAGTGACCAGAAAACTGACATATGGATGAAGGAGATTATTCCAATTCTCCCAATGAATTTGATGAAAGATTCGAGCATAAACGTTTTTTCAAAGTTCATCCAGGTTAATGAGATGATTTTTTTCAGATCAACATTTTTGTGTTATTCTTATTTTGTTTCTAGACGCCAATATTCAATAGCTAAAGGTCTAGGTTGTGATCAACGGAGCCTAAAATAATTTGCAGAATTAGAAAAAGTCATAGGCTTCCAGGTAAAACTTGAAAAATAAAACATTTTTGCAACATTTCCATATTTATTCTGCCAAATGGAATTTTCATCTTCCGGTTCAGATTTTCAAAGCAATACTGAACGTTTCTGATTTTTCAAAAACTATTATTGTTATTAATTATTATTATTATTATTATTATTATTATTATTACTTGCTAAGCTACAACCCTAGTTGGAAAAGCAGGATGCTATAACCCCAATGGGTTCCAACAGGGAAAATAGCCCAGTGAGGAGAGGAAACATGGAAAATTAAATATCTTAAGAACAGTAACAATATTAAAATAAATATTTCCTATATTAACTATAAAATTTCGAGCAGGAGGAAAATAAATAAAATAGAATAGTGTGCCCGAGTGTACCCTCGAGCAGGAAAACTCTAACCCAAGACAGTGGAAGATCATGGCACTACCCAAGAGTGTCCTTCTACCAGAAGAGTTGGTTACCATAGCTAAAGAGTCTCTTCTAACCTTCCCAAGAGGAAAGTAGCCACTAAACAAATACAGTGCAGTACTTAACCCATTGGGTGAAGAGGAATTGTTTGGTAATCTCAGTGTGGTTAGGTGTATGAGGAAGGAGGAGAATCTGTAAAGATTAGGCCATACTATTCGGTGTATGTGTAGGCAAAGGGAAAGTGAAACGTAATCAGAGAAAAGGATACAATGAAGTACTGTCTGGCCAGTCAAAGGACCCCATAACTCCCTAACGGTAGTATCTCGACGGGTGGCTGGTGCCCTGGCCAATGAATGACATTGGAAGTTTCGATCTTCCAGTGAAGATTCATCGGCTCTCATGGAAATTCCATCTGAATTATTTTACGAAAATCTAGAAAATGTTGGTGAAAGATTCATTCGTTTTATACAAATACACTTACGTAGTCATTTTGGTTCTTTTGGAATGATAAATCTCCTACTTTTAAAAAAAAATAATAAAAAATGGGTTACCTTCTCACCATTGTTATCTCATTTTCAAATCTCTTTTTAAACCGTTCATACTCAATGCTTATCTGCTAATCATTTCCCACAAAAACGGTAAAAATCCTGTAATAAATGTTGCCAGGCATTTACCGTTTTCAAAACGGATATATTGACGTATAGGAGTGATATTACGGTCACCCGTGAAAGATAATAAAGTACGGTCAAAATTACAGTCGCCTGTATTTTACTGAAACACAGCTGAGACCCGAAGATTTTTACGGAGAATTTAAGATTAAAACTACTTTTTTTTCAACAGTGTAACTAAAAACAGTCAAATGTAGAAATACACAAACACAGAAGACACAGAAAAATAATACTTAGGATTGTGATGGCCGATGTGGTAACTTCCTTGAGTGGTGAACGCCAGAAAAATGTGAGCAGGGATTAGAAGCAAACATTTCTAATATATTAAATGAATTTTCAAAATGGAAATAAATATGATCAGAGAGAGCAGGGAATAGAAGCAAACATTTCTAATATATTTCATGAATTTTCAAAATGGAAAAAAATATGATCAGAGAGAGCAGGGAATAGAAGCAAAGATTTCTAGTATATTTCATGAATAAAAAAGGGGGGAGGGGGGGACCAGAGAACAAGAACAAAGATTCACTTTCCTCTCACGCATAGCATTTCACATTATGATATTCAGCGACGTAAGTAAAAAAAACCATTTCATTATTGGTAGTCTATCATTCATTTATGAAAAATAAATTCGCGTTGTTTTCTTTGCAACATGCGATATTGCAACCCTCCTCCTCCCTGCATCTTGTTGCAGAGTTTTTCCACGATTAGCTAAGCTGCTTAAAGGTTTAAAGGCTCCTCATGAATTTCATAGGTAAGGTACAGTGACATTGCCTTATCAAGCAGGACAATGTCCTAGAGACTGACCATTTATACATACGATATATACAGTGTATATATATATATATATATATATATATATATATATATATATATATATATATATATATATATATATATATATATATATATTATATTTTACATATATATATTATAATTTATACACACACACATATATACACACATATATATATATATATATATATATATATATATATACATATATATATATATATATATATATATATATATATATATATATATATATATATATATACACATATATATATGTGTGTGTGTGTATGTATACACATAATGAATATGCATTATAATGAAAAGAATAGGAATTATCAA
>NC_090727.1:37929270-37964270 GCF_036898095.1 Palaemon carinicauda
AAGAGTATATTGCTATAACCTTTGAAACCTTATTGTTATTTTTCAGTCTACCAATGTGGAAAAATTATGTCAAACTAATTTTCAAAATAATAACAATAAAGATCATACAATTAATCAATTTATGACCATTCACTCAACTATATCTAAAGTCATTGATGCTGCATATAAAATATTTCATTAATTATCCAATCAATTATTCATAACTGTATGGAAAGGAAGGACATATTATTTAATTACTGACGATGAACATACGGCAAAAGTTCAAACTTGCAGCAAATGTTTATATGTTGAACGGGCTGACATAAGTATTTTTATTGTTTATTTATGAAATTTATGTTTTGATGGTGTTACTGTTTTCAAAAGATTTCATTTTAATTTTTCAATATTTCACAGATCGCTTTTTTTATTTCCTTATTTCCTTTCCTCACCGGACTATTTTTCCCTGTTGGAGCCCTTGGGCTTATAGCGTTTTGTTTTTCCAACTAGGATTGTAGCTTAGCTAATGATAATAGCTAGTAATAATAATTATAACAAGAATAATAAAACTAACATAAATCTTTTAAAAGTTTATATATGAAATATCTGTTTTTATGTTGTTACTGTTTTTAAAATATTTTATTTTAATTGTTCATTATTTCTCAGATCGTTTCTTTATTTCCTTACCGGGCTAATTTCCCTATTGGAGTTCTTGGGGTTATAGCATCATGCTTTTCCAACTAGGGTTGTAGCTTGACTAGTAATAATAGCTAGTAGTAATAATAATAATAATAATAATAATAATAATAATAATAATAAAAAGGATAATACTACTACTACTACTATTACTACTAATAATAATAATAATCTTAATAAAACTGACATAAGTCTTTTTTATAGTTTATATATGAAATATCTGTTTGGATGTCGTTACTGTATCTAAAATATTATATTTTAATTGTTCATTATTTCTCAGATCGTTAATTTATTTCTTTATTTATTTTCCTCACTTGGATATTTTCCCTGTTGGAGCCCTTAGTTTATAGCATTTTTTTCCTCAATTATGCCTGTAGCATAGCTTGTAATATTAATAATAATAATAATAATAATAATAATAATAATAATAATAATAATAATATAAAATAATAATAATAACTGACATCAGTCTTTTTATATTTACATATGAAATATCTGTTTTGATGTTGTTACTGTTTTTAAAATATTTCATTTTAATTATTCATTATTTCTCAGTTCGTTAATTTATTTCCTTTTGTACCTTCCTCACTGGGCTATTTTTCCCTGTTGAAACAATTGGGTATATAGCATCTTGCTTTTCCAACTAGGGTTGTAGCTTAGCTTTTAACAACAACAACAATAATAATAATAATAATAATAATAATAATAATAATAATAATAACAACAACAATAATAATAATAATAATAATAATAATAACAACAACATCAATTCCGATCAAGAGTAGAAATGTATGATTGTTTACATAAACATACCCGATTGATATCCCTTTAATATTATCATCATCATCAAACATATTGATTATCAAAAAATTCCTCATCGCCGCTAATCAAAGAGATGATTCGTTGATTACTATAACTGTTTTCATCCCATCTTCAATATCTCTTTTTGAAAAACAAAGTTATGGATTTAATCAGGATGAGTCTTTTAGTATTAATAGATTACATTTTGATCGAATAACCTGTCGAATGGTATTTCTTAATTGGATTTATCGAGGAAAAAAGGTGAGGAAATATAAAGGTTAATTTCACGGTGATGATTTCGCTTTGATTTGATATCGGAGGGTAATGTCATCATGGCAGTTATTTGGTCTTGTTTCATGACTGAGAGAGAGAGAGAGAGAGAGAGAGAGAGAGAGAGAGAGAGAGAGAGAGAGAGAGAGATTATTATGGAAGTGGTGGATCTTTTGAAGATGGGTAATTTTCCATATATACTAGAATATTTACCTCCGCCAACGAAGTTGGAAGGAGGTTATGTTTTCGCCCCTGTTTGTGTCTTTGTAATTTGTGTGTGTTTTTAAACAGCTTCATCGCCACAATTTTGATCGTAGAGTAATGAAACTTCCAGGAATTTACTCGTCTATAAAAATCCGGAAATGGTTAAATTTTAGGTCAAGGTTACGGTCAAGCAAAATGTCCAATTCACGTATTCAGCCATAAGTTTAGACATCGTTGTCACAGAGACTTCAAACTTGGTTCATATTTATGTATGAAAATTCACTCCAATTATTACATGTTAAGGTCAAAGGTTAAGGTCAAAGTCGAGCAAAAGGTCGAAAAATAAGCTGCCGCGGCGGATGTCTGCGCTCTACTGAATGCCCCACTAGTTTAAATTATTATTCATTGGTCGTAATTATGATAAATCAATAAAATGGCATGTGCTTTACTATTCGTTTCTTCTATAAGAGTTAAATACGTGAAGGGTCATAATAATAAAAAAAATCCTTTACACTTTAGAATGGTGCAGTTAATAATGATGAGGATGATGATAATAATAATAATAATAATAATAATAATTATAATAACAATAATAGTAATAACAATAATAATAATAATGATAATATTTATGATTATACTAATAATAATACTAATAATAATAATACTAATAATAATAATAATAATAACAATAATAAGAATAATAATAATAATGATAATAATCTATTACCATACTAGTAATAGTAATAATAGTAGTACTCGATAGTGTTTTAATTAATACAGAAATAACAATGATGAGTTATGCAATAGAGTATTACTTAAACCCAAACTTCAACTGATATATAAAAATTTGTATCCCATAATCCTCTCTCTTATTCATAGTTTTGACTCTGGCCGTTGCTATCTGATCTATTTCCAAAAAGTCTTCCGTCTTTTAAATCCAGATTGACCTGTAATGCTATTGTTTCTTATCTCTCCCTCTCTCCCACACTGATAATGAAACAACCTGTTTAAGCTTGCCATTGCATTATTCACATTGTTGGAATGTTTGTGCTATTGTTGCCCTCAACCCTTTGTATATAAGCTCGTTATCTTGTTGAATAAACTCAATTAATATATATATATATATATATAATATATATAAAATACCATTACCGTCTATGAAACACGTATGGTACAAATCTATAGACCTATGTCACTTTTAGTTACAGCTTACGTTGATTTGTAATGTGCGTGCCGGAAAATTCCCATCTATATATATATATATATATATATATATATATATATATATATATATATATATTTGTAAAATAAAAAAAAACATATCTTAATGTACGTGCCGGAAAATTCGCTTCTATATATATATATATATATATATATATATATATATATATATATATATATATATATATATATATATATATATATATTTGTAGGAGGAAAAAATAATTTCTTAATGTGTATTCTTTTCCTGAAAGGCTTTTTCCTTTTTTTCCCCGAGATCCTATTCATACTGGTGTGAAGTTTAATATTCTTCCAATGACGATTTTTTTCTCTTTTTTTTGTGACGCAGTTCTGGTAGGCCCTGTAGCTTCCTCCGGTCTCCTTGGTGACCGCTGAGGTTGCAGCAGTAGGGGAGTCAGCATATGAAACTTCGTTGTGGTGGATAACGGGGGAGGGTGTCCTGTAACACCTTAGCAGTATTACGGGCTGCCATTAGGGCAATTTCCGCCTTCTCCCCAAAAAAGGCATTACTTATGAATCGTTGCTCGAACTTTGTTTACATAAAGTCCGAGATGCAAATTGGCGAGAATAGATAGACCGAGAAGAGAAAAATAGTTCAGAAGGTAAACATAAAACATAGGGAGGTCGGTGTGCCGCTCGCCATGCGAAAGTTAACACAGGTTATCTTTTATTTCAGCTTCGTTTGAAAGCAAATTTATGCCTACAAATGTTGATCAACTGGTATGGAAATGTGAGAACTCAAATATAAATACCTATATACTTATACTTATTATTATTATTATTATTATTATTATTATTATTATTATTATTATTGAGGGCCTTTGCGTCAATAGGCGTAGGAGGAAGTGATGATGATGATTATTATTATTATCATTATTATTATTACTTGCTAAGCTACAACATTAGTTAGAAAAGCAGGATGCTTATGCCCAGGGTCCCCAACAGGGAAAATAGCTCAGTAAGGGAAGGAAACAAGGAAAAATTAAATATTTTAAGAACAGCAACATCTAAATAAATATTTCAATATAAACTATAAAAACTTTAACAAAACGAGAAAGAGAAATCAAATAGAACAGTGTGCCCGATTGTACCCTCAAGCAAGAGAACTCTAATAGCTAAGCTACAACCCTAGTTGGAAAAGCTGGATGATATTAAGCCAAAGAGCTCCAACACACAAAAATAACCCGGGAAGGAAGGAAATTAAGGAAATAGATAAACTGCAAGAGAAGTAATGAACAATCAAAAAGAAATATTTTAAGGGAAGTAACGACATTATAATAAATCTTTATTATAAACAATATAAATATTCAGTCTTGCCAACCAACGTATTAATATCGTGACCTTTCAAAATGTGACGACATCCATAGGAACTAAGTCTTACAGATCGTTATATCAATCTTTGAATTCAATATATTTTTTTTTTTTAAGTGAAACCATAAAACCTAATGTGCCTGGAGAAGCTAAGTATTTGAATGATGTCAATCAAAGGATTGACTTAATAAGCATACGTATATAATTATACATTCATACCCAAGTCTACATGGCTGAGGACTATGAGGCGTGAAGTAGATGGTGAATGGAAAAGTATTGAATTAAAAGCTCAAGACAAAGGCGACTGGCGAAAGCTAATCGAAGCCCTTTGCGTCAGTAGGCGTAGGAAATGATGATGATGATGATGATGGCATATAAGTTTAGAATATATGATAAATATAAAATTGAAAGGTTTTTAAGTATCTAAATTTAAGTATTTTAAGTATTTTCTTCCAGTATTTATTGAGTTCAAAACAAAGCCTAGTAGGAGCAACATTTTCTAAACAATACGTTTATGTCAGCATATTTTCAATATGCGCCCAAGACTTCATAACCTTTTATGCAGTCCTAAATAATGCACACACACACTTACGCTCACTAGGAAATTCATTGTAATCGTCTATTCAAATAAACTAGTAAAAATAAGATCATTACAATTCTTTTCAAACCAGTATCATATTGCATGAACGTTTTTGGAAGTTTGTTTAAAAAAAATTAAAATTTAATCAAGAGCCTGCAGTGTACAGCTTTTCAAAGCAAATAGTATCCTAGGCTCTTTATAACTACCCAGAAATCTCTGAGACAATATTTCAGGGTTGTGGTGGCCTACTGGAAACGTACCTGCCTTGCGAGTTGCCAGACTGGGGTTCGAGTCCCAGCCAAGCTCGATATTTTCTTGTAGTGTCTACAAGCTAACCATCCTTGTGAGCTGTGGATGCGCGGGGGGGGGGGGGGGAAGCCTATAAGTCTACCTCCCTCCCTGATTCCAACTCTGATCATACATATATGTGTGATCATCCTAAGATGTTTGCAATCCTAAGATATTTTCAATCCTAATATGTTTCCAATAATAAGATGTTTCCAATCCTAAGATATCTCCAATAATGAGATGTTTCCAATCAAATATTTCCAATCCTAAGGCATTTCATATCCTATAATGTTTCCAGTCCTATAATGTTCCCAATCCTAAGATGTTCCCAGTCCTATAATGTTCCCAGTCCTAAGATGTTTCCAGTCCTATAATGTTTCCAATCCTAAAATGTTTATAATCCTCTTATATTTCTAATCCTTAGATGTTTCAGATCACAAGACATTTCCAATCCTAAGATATTTCCAATTGGAAAGGGTGAAATAGTCTTCCTTCTTCAAGTTTTCTCAGTATAGAATAGTGCCAGCTATAATGAGCTACAATAAAAGTAATACTTTAGTTATTCAAACTATTACTTGTATGTTATTAGTATCATGCATGGGAAAACAACAAAACATTTAAACATTGAAATAACCATTTAGATGAATATTAATATATAACAAAGAATTTATATCGATAAGAAACAGCAAACAAATAGATACAAGTTTGATTAAAATAATTAAAAAATACTTATTTCTCCTCTTATATTTATCAACTCATAATTTACCTAAAATTATAATGAAGCTGAGAGCAACACTTAGGATTACCTAGAAAAACAGAGGACAGCACTTATACACGCATATATATATATATATATATACATACATATATATATATATATATATATATATATATATATATATATATATATATATATATATATATATATATATACACAAACAATAATAAAACAACAAATACAGTCTAGTTTGGTAAGTTTTCATCACCACGCTGGTCAGTGGGGATTGGTGATGGGAGATTTTCGTCTGATGGCTCACAGAAAACCAATCTAGTATGGGTAGCCCTGACTAGTACAGCTTTGGTGATCATGGTGACACATACCATATATATAACAAGCCCATGGATTCCAACTAGGAATTCCTCATCATATCACGGAAACAATATATATATATATATATATATATATATATATATATATATATATATATATATATATAACTACAATAATTAGTCTATTGCTGTTTTTAGGTCATTATATGATGAATTTAGAATTATAATAAGGAATTTTCCCATTTTTGTCCTGAACTGGCGTAACATTGAGGACAAAACTCTCAATCTTGGTCGGGGGAAAAAGTCTAGCCTTAATGGTAGGGATGGGTTGGGTTAGAGTTACGTGGGTGGGGTGGGGGGTGGGGGGTGTGGGGTATTCGAGCGCCCTGCACCTTGTGCTAAGGCCGTAAGAGGGGGGGGGGGGTGGGGGGGGGGGGGTTGGAGTTGTGGTTGGTGTTGGACAGTTGCCGGCAGAAGAACAAAGCGCAACTGATTTTTCCCTGTGTAATACAAAAACATAGCCCTTAAGGTATACGTGCTTATAGCATCTCGCCTTTCCAACTAGGGTTGTAGCTTAGCTAATAATAATAATAATAATAATAATAATAATAATAATAATAATAAACAGATCTCTCCTTTTAAAAAACATTAATAATTTAGATACCTCGATGGAAGATTGTTGCACTTATTATTATTAGGTTTTCCTTCCACCGCAAGACGCGGGGAATTTATTATTATTATTAATAGCTAAGCTACAATCCTAGTTGGAAAAAGCAGGATGCTTTACCCCTAAGGGCACCGACAGAGAAAACAGCCCAGTGAGGATAGGAAACAAGGGAAAAAATAAGCTACAAGATAAGTAACGAACAATTTAAATGGAGTATTTTAAGAACAGTCACACCATTAAAATTGATCTTTCATATATGAACAATAAAAACTTTACACGAATTACGTACAATTAGTTATTTGCGGTTTATTTCTAATATCTCCGTTATTACTGAATATGTTTACTTCAAATATATTGCAAGTTTAGGGCAGAAGCTTTCTATATGAAATGAACAATATATAGATTGTATTATTACCTTATCTGTATTTTTATTCTAGATTTTCCTTTATAATCAGAAATTTGGTCTATTTTCTATAAAATATTGCTTTATCAATTTACGTAAAATCAAAGCTAACTTATTCCAAATTTACTTGTCATTCAGTTGAAAGCAAAAGCAGATGGCTATACATTTTTAGAGTTTATAAAACTGTATGTATGTAAAATATGCCTTCTTCCTTTACACAACATAAACAAACATTGTTTACATATATATATATATATATATATATATATATATATATATATATATATATATATATATAGATAGGTATATATATATATATATATATATATATATATATATATATATATATATATATATATGTGTGTGTGTGTGTGTGTGTGTGTGTGTGTGTGTGTGTTACGCAAAATGTGGATAATTGTCAAATGTGTACATTTGGCAATTAAGTTTGCCTATTGTGTACAATTTGGAGAGCTTGGTGCCTGCAAATTGTACACAATAGGTAAAATTAATTGCAAAATGTACACATTTGGCAATTATCATCATTTTGCGTAACATATATATAGATATATATATATATATATATATATATATATATATATATATATATATATATATATATATATATATATATCCATCCATATACCAAAGGCACTTCCCCCAATTTTGGGGGGTAGCCGACAACAAGAAGAAACAAAACAAAAAGGGGACCTCTACTCTCTACGTTCCTCCAGCCTAACCAGGGACTCAGCCGAGTTCAGCTGGTACTGCTAGGGTGCCACAGCCCAACCTCCCACATTTCCACCACAGATGAAGCTTCATACTGCTGAGTCCCCTACTGCTGCTACCTCCGCGGTCATCTAAGGCACCGGAGGAAGCAGCAGGGCCTACCGGAACTGCGTCACAATCGCTCGCCATTCATTCCTATTTCTAGCACGCTCTCTTGCCTCTCTCACATCTATCCTCCTATCACCCAGAGCTTTCTTCACACCATCCATCCACCCAAACCTTGGCCTTCCTCTTGTACTTCTCCCATCAACTCTTGCATTCATCACCTTCTTTAGCAGACAGCCATTTTCCATTCTCTCAACATGGCCAAACCACCTCAACACATTCATATCCACTCTAGCCGCTAACTCATTTCTTACACCCGTTCTCACCCTCACCACTTCGTTCCTAACCCTATCTACTCGAGATACACCAGCCATACTCCTCAGACACTTCATCTCAAACACATTCAATTTCTGTCTCTCCATCACTTTCATTCCCCACAACTCCGATCCATACATCACAGTTGGTACAATCACTTTCTCATATAGAACTCTCTTTACATTCATGCCCAATCCTCTATTTTTTACTACTCCTTTAACTGCCCCCAACACTTTGCAACCTTCATTCACTCTCTGACGTACATCTGCTTCCACTCCACCATTTGCTGCAATAACAGACCCCAAGTACTTAAACTGATCCACCTCCTCAAGTAACTCTCCATTCAACATGACATTCAACCTTGCACCACCTTCCCTTCTCGTACATCTCATAACCTTACTCTTACCCACATTAACTCTCAACTTCCTTCTCTCACACACCCTTCCAAATTCTGTCACTAGTCGGTCAAGCTTCTCTTCTGTGTCTGCTACCAGTACAGTATCATCCGCAAACAACAACTGATTTACCTCCCATTCATGATCATTCTCGCCTACCAGTTTTAATCCTCGTCCAAGCACTCTAGCATTCACCTCTCTCACCACTCCATCAACATACAAGTTAAACAACCACGGCGACATCACACATCCCTGTCTCAGCCCCACTCTCACCGGAAACCAATCGCTCACCTCATTTCCTATTCTAACACATGCTTTACTACCTGTGTAGAAACTTTTCACTGCTTGCAACAACCTTCCACCAACTCCATATAACCTCATCACATTCCACATTGCTTCCCTATCAACTCTATCATATGCTTTCTCCAGATCCATAAACGCAACATACACCTCCTTACCTTTTGCTAAATATTTCTCGCATATCTGCCTAACTGTAAAAATCTGATTCATACAACCCCTACCTCTTCTAAAACCACCCTGTACTTCCAAGATTGCATTCTCTGTTTTATCCTTAATCCTATTAATCAGTATTCTACCATACACTTTTCCAACTACACTCAACAAACTAATACCTCTTGAATTACAACACTCATGCACATCTCCCTTACCCTTATATAGTGGTACAATACATGCACAGACCCAATCTACTGGTACCATTGACAACACAAAACACACATTAAACAATCTCACCAACCATTCAAGTACAGTCACACCCCCTTCCTTCAACATCTCAGCTTTCACACCATCCATACCCGATGCTTTTCCTACTCTCGTTTCATCTAGTGCTCTCCTCACTTCCTCTATTGTAATCTCTCTCTCATTCTCATCTCCCATCACTGGCACCTCAACACCTGGAACCGCAATTATATCTGCCTCCCTATCATCCTCAACATTCAGCAAACTTTCAAAATATTCCGCCCACCTTTTCCTTGCCTCCTCTCCTTTTAACAACCTTCCATTTCCATCTTTCACTGTCTCTTCAATTCTTGCGCCGGCCTTCCTTACTCTCTTCACTTCTTTCCAAAACTCCTTCTTATATATATATATATATATATAGGAACATGAGTTCATGCACAAGTTCATTTGTATATCTACCTATGATACAATATACTAAACAAAACAAAGGATAAATATATATACTCGATAAGTGTATAAAGTAAAGTAAAGAGAAAAGACCTTTTAGAAGGGTACTCACTCTTAGCTCTTCTTATGCCAGCAAGCAAAGTATGCACCGCAAGGTTCAACAATACATTTTTGGCATTCCCAAACAGTGTAGGCCTATTCTTCATTTATTTATCCAGCGATACACATTCTCAGGTGATCTTCGATCAATATATGCAACGTATGAACATCAATGATTGGTTTGATATTATAAAGTGTATCATAATCTGGAGAGTCTTTGACAGGCATTCCGTCATTATCCGCCAAGTACAAAACTTTCAAGATAAGTTTAAAGCTGTCTCGTTTAAAATGTTCTCGAAGACAAGTTTGAGAAAGTTGTTTATGGTAAGTGACCCAGTAATCATTTATGGCAATCTTATAATGTCTATATTGAGAGCTATGCCAATAAATGCTCTTATTTCTCTGATGTTAATGTGTCCATCTGTAATCCAATTATCAACGGCTGATTGTGGATGGCACTACAAATACTCCTTATTATTAGATACAAATGTATCACTGTACCTATTTATTTAATTTAGTCTTCTGTATGGAATAATGCATCACCATCATCTCCTCCTACGTCTATTGACGTAAAGGGCCTCGGTTAGATTTCGCCAGTCGCCTCTATCTTAAGCTTTTAAATTAACACTTCTCCACACACCATCTATTTCACGCTTCATAGTCCTCAGGAAAAATTAAAATTGAAATAAGCACGGAACAGGCGTTGGTTTATGGTTAATGCATAAGTCCTGGGGTGGCACTAAAAGACACTGGAATATAGTCACCGTCCTTACCAATGAGGCACACCCACACGTGCAATAGTTTTACTTTCTTATGATCCGTCACATTTATCACTGTCATTTTCCGTTTCACTAACACTATCATCTGAATTTGAAACTTCATCATCACTTTTTTCATAAAATGAAATGTCAATAGTTTCGTTTGACACCGTAAGGGACGTCATAACTTTCAATCTAAAATAAGGTTACAATATTTTGCAACTAATTTACTGACATGCGATACATTTACACAACTTATTTCTCGTATTATTTTAATCTTCTCTATATTACGTTGTTATCCAGCATCAGTGCGTAATACGAAAAATATCTACTATAAAAATTATCTCGAAACCAACGATGACATATCAGTTTGCATTAAAAAATATTTTTTTGCTACGATTTCACTTATACGAATTATGTATCTTGTATTACACGTAAGTCGTATTACCACATAAATCTTATAATATCAATCTATGACATCTTTATCACATATTAATCAGTAATAATCACAGAAATAATGATAAAGTTAACAGTTATCGAGAGCCGGTCACCGAACACTCAAAATCAACGTCAAGACTGAACTTTACCCGGGAAATCTTAGTTTTCATAAACTTTTTAACCAACCAAGTAACGAGATGATGATGACGTCATTGTGATGTCATTATGATGTAATACCATTTAGCCAATGACACTGAAGAATTGTTACGTCATCAGATAGCAAGATGCAGGCGCAGGAAACCGGTTTCCGGTTGGCTCTAAAGTATTGGCTCGCTTTTTAAATCGGTCAACTAAAGTAGCGCCAGAAAAGTAGTTCTTCGTCTTTAAGGTTCAAAATTAATAATAATCTGCGACATTGTTAATCATAAATCGAATAGATAAAAGAATGTTAAATCATCATAGTTAGATTTTCCTTTAATAATAATCTCTCTCTCTCTCTCTCTCTCTCTCTCTCTCTCTCTCTCTCTCTCTCTCTCTCTTCTTCTTCTTCTTCTTCTCTAACGTGGTGTTTAAGCTGATGGAAGTAAATGTGAAACACCGTCCCAAACTACCGGCCGACCACAACAAACAACCTATTGAAATCATAACAGTTGTTCATCTGAGGTTGGGGTTAAGAGTTCCCCGTTCATAACTTCTTTATCTCAAGTTTAGTTGTGTTTGTGCGTTTGCACTGTGAGGTTCACAGGAATAGGTTGAGTGCTTTTACATTCCCCTCATTCACCGGTTAATAATGATTTCGTCTGGTTGATAATTATCAGCGATCGTGTTTGACTTAAGATCGTTTTGAAGAAGCTTCCAATTAATTGTGTTATATTATCCGAGGTTAATTTACGTTGATTTAGCGTAATTTGCTTTACATTCCTCCCGTAAACCGGTTGATTCAATTGGTTTTGTGTGGTTGATCATTTTCAGTGACCCTGTTGAAGTAACAGCTTCCTATTTTCATCATAACATGAAATTATAATTTACGTTGTTATTGTGTTCACAATTAGCTTTAGTCATCCGTGTATTCATTTTGTAGGCCTAGTGGTGATTAATGTGTCGTAATTTGTTTTTGAGTAATTATGGTTTCTATTAGGTGAATAGCTTTCAACGACGCATTATTAAGTGTTTGAAGAAGCTTCGTAATGCTTACGTATTTTTATTTTAATTATCGTTGATATAACGTTCTTGATTACACTGTCATTATCATTTTACATGCTCGTATAGGCCTAGTCCGTGTAGTGGTAATCTGTTTATGGTGCAGTCTGTTGAATTCAATCATTTTTTTGGTAATACGAATGTTACGATTAATTAATTGAGTATTTAATCCGGTTTTATGGTAACTAACTTTTAATCTATCATCCGGAAGAAAGGAAGAGAACTAACGTAAAATATGAAAAAAAGGCGATTTCCCTCCGTTTATGGTTGGTCACTATTCTTGCTAATCAATCCGTTCAATGCAATTCGTTAATGTTTCCGTATTTCGTTTAGTCTATTCATATTAGCAAACGTTATAATCCCCTTTCCATATTATATTCACTCATATGATTAAGTAATTTCTATATTTATCAGTATCCAATTGTCATTGTGTGGAGCGAAAAATCGTGATGTGTTTTTAAATACAGCGAAATCCAAAGCAAGAGGCAGTGTTTCGACCATGTGTTGGCGGCCATGGAATCTATAACGAACGAACAAACAAACTGAAAATGCTCAGGACATGGCACCATAGGGGAGACAGAAGCTCTACTGAAAGGTTAGTGACATAATGTGACTAGTTTTTGTTAATGGACTGATATATTGTCATTAGTTGGCGACTGTTATTTACAGCGTATCTTTCAAGGGTGATGTTAATTACGATAAAATGGTCATGTACTTATGAATGTGGAGACAATAGACACATATACACACATCATCATCATCCATCCGTTACTTGTCCACTGTTGAACAAAAGCCTTGTTCACTTGCGTTTGTCTACTGTATTTCTGTGCTAATGTATTCCCTCATATTTTCCTATTACGTCAATCTATCGTCTTCACTTCCTTCAGCTGCAATCTCTAGGTACCCATTCAGTATTCTTGATGTCCGTATACTATCTGTCATTCGTGGTAAAAGTCCTGCCAATGTTCATTTCTTTTTCATACATGTTGTCTTCTACTTTAGTTTTCAGTCGTATCCATGTATGCTCTCTCTCTCTCTCTCTCTCTCTCTCTCTCTCTCTCTCTCTCTCTCTCTCTCTCTCTCATATATATATATATATATATATATATATATATATATATATATATATATATATATATATATATATATATATATATATAGCCGCTTTTAGTACACTGCATGACGAATGCCTCAAACATGATAAATCATGTCTGGGGTTTGGCCATTTCCATCACCACACTAGCCACTGTTGATTGGTGGGAGATTTTCACATGATCGCTAACAGCAAACCAACCTAGTATATATAGCTTTGCTGATCATGGCTATACTCAAACCCTTTTACTACGCTCTCTACAATATCTTTTAGTCATTGTATCATGTGTATTCTAAGGCATTCACTATTTCCCACCGCATATTGCTCGTTTATTGATAAATCCACATTATCGAAACACTCAGAAAAGTCTTGATTTTCCTCTTGCAAGCCTTAATAGCTTTAGTCTTTTGGACGTCTAGTTGGAGCTTATTGTATAGTGGGTGATTACACACACACACACACACACACATATATATATATATATATATATATATATATATATATACTGTATATATATATATATATATATATATATATATATATATATATATATATATACTGTATATATATATATATATATATATATATATATATATATATATATATATATATATATATATATATATATACATGTACAGTGGGGTTAATATTCATTTCTGAGTGGGGATACTGTAACGTGGTGAAAGGGTTTGTGCAATTCCTTGATCAGTAAA
Source organism: Palaemon carinicauda (assembly GCF_036898095.1). Classification (NCBI taxonomy): domain Eukaryota; kingdom Metazoa; phylum Arthropoda; class Malacostraca; order Decapoda; family Palaemonidae; genus Palaemon; species Palaemon carinicauda. The sequence continues at coordinate 37,943,744 of NC_090727.1, forward strand.
ACTGTACTAGTCAGGGCCATTCATACTAGTTTGGTTTGATGTGAGCGATCAGACTAAGGTCTCCCACCATCATCAATTCGCAGCGACCAGTTTGAAAATGGCCAAACGCAAGACATGACAAAGGACATGTCTGAGGCCCTTCCTTGTATATAATCGATTAGAAACGGCTGCATTTGTAGTTGTTTTATTATTATATAACGAAACTGGGAATCACTAAAACGAGAGCTGTTTGGTTTTGCATTTTGTCAGTATGCTGAGAGGGAGCCGGGGCATAATTACTTACGTAGGCCTACTGATCAATTCATTTGTTAACACCATTCCATTGTTCAAGTTCATTGTTTACAGTTAGGAGACTGAGTTACTGCACATGCGTTGTTTGCATTCGCTTTTGCCTAGCTGTTCTGTTCTTTATATGGCGTGATCATTACCTCTTTATTAATGAACTAATTAAGAGCTTCCAAATATACTAAAGATTACGGATGTTGTTTTTCAATAGCCATTTTTTTTCATCAATGCTTCAGTTCCAAACTTGCAGCACTAATAGGCCTACAGTCCGAACAAGACTCCCGGGAGGAGTTCATTGTATTTCGAAATTTAATGTAAACTCGTCAATTTCGATATTTGATTATGCCGAGAACGCTGTCAGTTTAGTATTTCGCTCTTGTTCATCTCAAAGATAAAAATACTCCTGACATAGTTACTCGCAGCTTATCCTTTCACTGCTTGGCGGGACAGATTGCCATCGAAGCGAGCCTCGGTGGAGCGAAATCTATCTGAAGGACACAATATGAAACTACGTTTACTATGAAATCTATTTTAGGCCACTCCAAGAACAATATATTTTTTTTTAACTGGACACCTTGTGTTTTTAAATATTGCTGGCCATTATTATTATTGCAAATGACGGGTTGTTTATTCACCTTCAACCCGGGAAACTGGGATCTCCCAGAATTGCTACTATAAGGGGGAATGGGAAAACTCATGAATGGGTAGGTTGCCACAATGTTAATATAAAAAATAGAAAAAATGGATAAAGCACAAGAAAGCAAGTAGGAGCTTACATTCAAATATGAAAGTGAAACAACGCCTGCGGTACCACTTTCAAGCACCGTTTTTTCTCTAGTACCGTTTTCTCCCGAGTACTGTTTTCTTTATCTTTAATATGAACATGGTCTGATCACACGACTCATGATTTGCTGTCCCTCTAACGGTTTTGGTTAGAAATTAAAGTATTATATAATTACCATATATTGTGTGTGCTTATGCACGCTCTTTCGTATGTACAGTACATTATTATTATTATTATTATTATTATTATTATTATCTAAGCTACAACCCCAGTTGGTAAAACAGAATGTTTAGAGCCAATAGGGCGCCAGCAGGGTAAGGAAAGGAAATGAATAACCTATGAAAAAGTATTGAATAACGATTATGAAGTATCTTGACGTTTATATGCATATTATTATTATTATTATTATTATTATTATTACTACTATCCAAGCTACAACCCTAGTTGGAAAAGCAATATGCTATAAGCCCAGGGGCTCCAACAGGGAAAAATAGCACAATGAGGAAAGGAAATAAATGAATGAAGAGAACAAATTAACAATAAATCATTCTAAAAAAAGTAACAACGTCAAAACAGACATGTCATATAAAAACTATTAACAACATCAAAAACAAATATGTCATAAATAAACTATAAAAAGACTCATGTCCGCCTGGTCAACAAAAAAGCATTTGCTCCAACTTTGAACTTTTGAAGTTCTACTGATTCAACCACCCGATTAGGAAGATCATTCCACAACTTGGTAACAGCTGGAATAAAACTTCTAGAGTACTGCGTAGTATTGAGCCTCATGATGGAAAAGGCCTGGCTCTTAGAATTAACTGCCTGCCTAGTATTACGAACAGGATAAAATTGTCCAGGGAGATCTGACTGTAAAGGATGGTCAGAGTTATGAAAAATCTTATGCAACATGCATAATGAACTAATTGAACGACGGTGCCAGAGATTAATATCTAGATCAGGAATAAGAAATTTAATAGACCGTAAGTTTCTGTCCAACAAATTAAGATGAGAATCAGCAGCTGAAGACCAGACAGGAGAACAATACTCAAAACAAGGTAGAATGAAAGAATTAAAACACTTCTTCAGAATAGCTTGATCACCGAAAATCTTGAAAGACTTTCTCAATAAGCCTATTTTTTGTGCAATTGAAGAAAAGACAGACCTTATATGTTTCTCAAAAGTAAATTTACTGTCGAGAATCACACCTAAAATTTTGAAAGAGTCATACATATTTAAAGAGACATTATCAATACTGAGATCCGGATGTTGAGGAGCCACCGTCCTTGACCTACTTACAATCATACTTTGAGTTTTGTTAGGATTCAACTTCATACCCCATAATTTGCACCATGCACTAATTCTAGCTAGATCTCTATTAGGGGATTCAGCAACTCCAGATCTACATTTAGGAGATGGAATTGATGCAAAGAGAGTAGCATCATCTGCATATGCAACAAACTTGTTTTCTAGGCCAAACCACATGTCATGTGTATATAGTATGAAAAGTGATGGGCCAAGATCACTACCCTGTGGAACACTAGATATCACATTCCTATACTCACTATGGTGCCCATCAACAACAATTCTTTGAGATCAATTACTTAAAAAATCAATAATAATGCTAAGAAACAACCCACCCACTCCCAACTGTTTGAGTTTGAAAACAAGGGCCTCATGATTAACACGGTCAAAGGCATCACTAAAATCAAGGCCAATCAATTCCTGACCACAATCAATGGATTTCTGTACAGCATTGGAGATTGTAGGATGTCATAGATAAACTATAGAGACTTCTCAGCCCGTTGAACATAAAAACATCCGCTGCATGTTTGATCGGTATGTGTTGAATAAACAACTTAATTTGTTTGTGACTGTTTAGAGGTATATTCAATCTTATTTTCATAGTTATGTTGATATTAACTATGTAATTGACAGTAACTTACAATTTGAAGTTTGGGTATGGTGCCGGCTGTATGTTTCTGCTTTAGTTAATATAAGTTGGTTAAATACTGTATAATTTAATAATAATTTCCTTTAGTGTATTGCATAAATTGTCATAATGTAGATAATTATTTTGGTGAATTTGGGACGACAAGATTTGAAAGGACTTAAACATTACTGGTTCCAAAATATTATCACTTGTATTTATCTTAATGTTACTGTTCTTTACATATTTTAATTTTCCTTGTTTCCTTTCCTGACTGGGCTATTTTCCCTGTTGGAGCCCCTAGGCTTATAGCATCGTGCAAGTAATAATAATAATAATAATCCACGTAACCTCGTATGTTCTCTGTTTTATAAGTGAATAGGTTTTTATTGAGAAATCCACTTTATTTTGTAAGTATTACGTAAAGAAATTATTATTATTATTATTATTTTTTTCTAAGTATCTACCAAACTTCCATTAGGAATCCAGACCTAATGAGATCATTTGAGCGGAAGAAATTAATTCCTGGAAGCTCCAATATTTTGGCAATTTTTTTAGTATGAACAATGAAAAGTTGCCCGTTTTTTCCGATGATTATGAATAATGAAAAGTTGATCGTTTCCTAACGTTCATTTCACTGTTGAATAAGGGTAATGAAAAAGAAAATGTTTTTTTTTTTCTCAACGGATTAGACACCGGGACAAAAGCGCAAATCTACATAGTAGATCATTTAAAAAACCGTTATATTCAATAACTCGGTTGAAATGGTGTGAAGTGGTGATCTGCCTTTGTACAAAGGCAGGGTAACATATTATTATTATTATTATTATTATTATTATTATTATTATTATTACTTGCTAGCTACAACCCTAGTTGGAAAAGCAGGATATGCTGTAGGCCCAGAGGCTCCAACACTCCAACAGGGAAAGTAACCGAGTGAGGGAAGGTAAAAAAGGAAATATATAATATTTTAAGAACAGTAACACCATTGAAATAAATATTTCCTGTATACGCTATAAAAACTTTAGCTAAACAAGAAGAGAAATAAGGTAGAATAGTGAGCTTGTTATCAACTATTAGATTAAAATAATATTCTTTCAACTACAATGTCATTCGATTTAGGTTGTGAAAATACCACTTATAGCTTTCATTTTAGATGCACGATGACAAGATTGTTCTATTTTTTGTTATCAGCGGTTAGTTAACACCCCTCATTTATTTTGTCTTTGATATTACTTCGGTTGCAAAGGCTTAACATTAGATAATTCAGTTGAATTATATGCTCATAGCAGTAGATCCGTTTCTCTGTGCAGTATCTTCCCAGTTTAGTCTGGTCGAAATGCGGGGTTGTGTGGTGGCCTGCTGGTAACGTCCTTGCCTGGTTATCGCCAGACTGGTTAGTGCCTTTGTTCTCTGCAACCTCATCATCCTTGTGAGCTACTGGTGGCATGTTTGGGGAGCCTATAGGTCTATCTGCTGAGTCATCAGCAACCATTGTCTGGCCCTCCTTAGTCCTAGCTTGCATATATGGTCAGTCTGTAGGGCATTGTCCTGCTTGAAATGGCAATGTCACTGTCCCTTACCTCTGTCATTCATAAATAACCTTTTAACAAACACTTCTGTTTGGGTGTCAAACGTACCTCCATAGCCTATGTGCAATATTCATTTAAAATATGTATTCAGTTACAAGTGTTATTAGCCTTTATGTGTCTTATTATTAAATACTCACATAGTCCTATTCAAAATGATAATCGCCTGTGTTTATTATTTAAACGTTAACAAAACTTTTTCTTTTCTTTTTTCTTTTTTTTTTTTTTAATATTGGCAGCCTTGATTCATTTTTGTGTGGTGGTCTTTGTCTTTCTCTTATCTATGAGTATATTCTGAGGTAGAAACTTCACATTTGTTATAAAAAATAATTTCAGAGCTTTGCTAGGTTGTCAAACCCTTAAAAGGCGTCTACTTAATTTTGAAGCGACTATGTCACTCGCTAGGCTTAGTTTCAATATGACAACCTTTTATATTCTCACAACAGACGTGAGTTTTGTGATACATTATTATAGAATTAGGCCAGAGTGAGGTGATCCCTCGTGTTTCAATTGACCAACAATGCCGTTCAATAATTTATGAATTTTCTGTGATGTTTATTTCCTTTTTTACTGTTCAATTCTTTACGATATGATCTAAGCCATTTTACCTTTCAAAAAGCTATCTTTTATCTCATGAGTAATATATTGCTAAGCCTGGATCTAAATCGTTTGAATACTTCATAATTTAGAAAATGGATTTGACAAATTCGCTAAATAATTTTCCCTTTAAATTCGATTGACTGTCCATGACACAACAATATACTGAATATGCAGTGGTAGATCGAAATGTTTTAACAACTTTAAATGTGAACATCGAAAGTGGCTGGTAATATTAAGCAGGGATAGACATGGTATTTTTTTAAAACTTGTAGATATGTGACAATTAAACTAGGGTTTTTTTTTTTCATTGAGATGTCTTGTGATATCGATAGTCTGTTTGGTATTAAAAACTCAATTGGATGTAGTATCATAGCTGTTATATTTTGTTATATTTGTCAACTATGTATATAGTGAGACTATAGACGTTATTGTTCAAAGACATTATGAAAAATCACGTTCTATCATTTCTGTTAACGTTTGAACACGTGACTGGCCGGTAGAGCACTCAACAGTCGTCCCACACTTGATAGGACCACGGTCTAAGGCCACGATCTAGATACGTGGATACTTCCCGTAATGTCCACCACCATGCAAGGCCATGTAAAACGTCACGAGTATTTAATGAAAAATCTGGACACTCTATAATGTATGTATATATACACTTTCCAAATACGTAAGCATTTTGTATATATGTATATATATATATATATATATATATATATATATATATATGTATGTATATATATATATATATATACAAATATATATATACTGTACATATATATATATATATATATATATATATATATATATATATATATATATATATATATCTCATCATCATCATCATTTCATATGCCTATTGACGCAAAAGGCCTCAGTTAGATTTCGCCAGTCGTCTCTATCTTGAGCTTATCAATACTTCTCCATTCATCATCTTCTACTTTACTCTTCATAATCCTCAGCCATGTAGACCTGGGTCTTCCAACTCTTCTAGTGCTTTGTGGATCCCAGTTAAATGTTTGGTGAACTAATCTATGTTGGGGAGTGCGAAGAGCATGCGCAAACCATCTCCATCTGCCCCTCATCTTGATCTCATCCACATATGGCACTCGAATAATCTCTCTCATAGTTTCATTTCTAATCCTGTCCTGCCATTTAACTTTCAATATTCTTCTCTGGGGCTTTAGTTTCAAACCTTATAGTTTATAGGACTATATATATATATATATATATATATATATATATATATATCTATATATATATATATATTTATATCTCTATATCTATATATATATGTATACACAATTATATACATAGACCTATATACATTCATAAGCTATATCTATCTATCTATCTACATATATATATATATATATATATATATATATATATATTAGGAATAAACACAAGAACACGGAATATATATATATATACATATATATATACATATATATATATATATATATATATATATATATATATATATATATATATATAATGAGCAAAGAAAACTCAGGGTCGTGGACTGAAAGAGAAAGGCCATAAACAGACACAAGGGGAAGGACATGCCCGAGGCCCTTGTTCTGCAGTGGACTAGTAACGACTGATGATGTTGATGATAATATATATACATATACATACATACATACATATATATATATATATATATATACAGGTAATATATATATATATATATATATATATTATCTTTATATATATACAGTATATATATGTATGTATGTATGTATGTATGTATATGTATATTTATATATATTATCACCATCATCATCAGTCGTTACTAGTCCACTGCAGAACAAGGGCCTCGGGCATGTCCTTCCCCTTGTGTTTGTTTATGGTCTTTCTGTTTCAGTCCACGACCCTGTATGTATGTATATTTATATAAATATATATATATATATATATATATTTATATAAATATATATATATATATATATATATATATATATTATAATTGTATATCAAAGAGATTAACTTTCATTATTTATCAATAAAGAGACTGATAGTCCACCTCCGTCTCCTATAGACTTTCAAAACTAATACTAACATCGTCTACTATATTGACTAACACCTGCCATATGTTCCACATAACTTTACTGTCCTGTATAGTACATAAATGTCATGATCTTAACAGACAATGTCCTGTATAGTACATAAATGTAATGATCTTAACAGACAATGTCCTGTATAGTACATAAATGTAATGATCTTAACAGACAAATAAACACTCCCTAATGCACTCTGCCTCGAGACCTCATCAAATAGAATCTAATATCTCAAGATATGTATCATGGAAAATATGATTTTCTTGAGAAATGTTTCAGGGATTTTCCCCCTGGCGGAGACTGTCCAAACCAGAACTCCTAAGAGGTGTGCGGTGCCGAATGTTAAGTGCAATTTTGTGCCTGACATTTCTCGCCTACTCGAAGACTTGCCAGAATTTTAGCGAGTGGTTACTACGTTTTTGGTAACTGTTATTATTATTATTATTATTATTATTATTATTATTATTATTATTATTATTATTATTATTATTATTATTATTATTGTTGTTGTTGTTGTTGGTGTTATTATCATTATTATATATATATATATATATATATATATATATAATCATTATACAGCACGTTTCATGCTTATAGATATTTAATAACTACAAAACGTAAAAGAGGAAATGTTTCAGTTTACTATTTTGTGGTTATTTTGAACATATAATAACAACCCCATATTCATTGATGCATTAATTTGGATTATTGCAAGTAAGTAATATATTAAAGAGTAAGTTATTTTCAATATAATTGAAATGAATAAGTTCTTCCTTTCTATAGTTTGTGACAGAGATTATATATATATATATATATAAAAAAGCAAATTGACTTCTATTTTGTCTACGAAATGATGTAATAGATAACATAATTTTCCTCTGTGTCAAAGGAAATTAAATGATCCATTATCCTGAATTTCATTTATCGTTTTGAAAATGTGTTTATTTACCCGGGAGGAAATAATTATATTTGATAATTACACACCCGGTTAATGAAAGTTTATTGAAATTTTATAATTAAATAATTATGAAAATTACCAACACATTAGCGTAAAATAGTCCTAAATAGAGTTATCTATAGGATAAAGTAATACATTATTTTCCTCTGAATTATGCTTTTTAAAATTTCATTGCAAATTATTATTATTATTATTATTATTATTATTATTATTATTATTAGCTAAGCTACAACCCAAATTGTAAAAGCAGGATGCTATAAGCTCAAGGGCTCCAACAAGGAAAATAACCAAATAAGGAAAGGCAGCAAGGAAATAAATAAACTACAAGAGACTTGATGAAAAATTAAAGTAAAATATTTTAAGAACAGTAACAACATTAAAAAAAATATTTCATATATAAACTATAAAAACTTCAAAGAAAAAATATAAGAGGAGGAGAAATAAGGTAGATTAGTGTGCCCGAGTCTATATAAACAAACCCAGATTTATTTTATAAAGGGAAAACAATAAGATAAATAAAATGCATTTCATTGCATTTGATAAAACTAAAATAAAAGCTTGTTGTTATTAATCGAATATTTCATTAAGTGGTACTTATTAATTACTCTTAAATCCACGTTATAGGTATCAGTATCGCAATTTAGATTAGGGAGGCGTGAGGGTAGGAAAAAAATATGTTTTTATGGAGAGAGAGAGAGAGAGAGAGAGAGAGAGAGAGAGAGAGAGAGAGAGATAAGGTTATTCACCTGTTATAAAGCTGTTTTTTTCAGTTTGTGGGGTGAAAGTGATCCCAATGTGCTACAAGGAGAAAGAGAGAGAGAGAGAGAGAGAGAGAGAGAGAGAGAGAGAGTTATTTACCATTTACAAACACTGTTCTTTCAGTTTGCGAGATGAAAGAGAGAGAGAGAGAGAGAGAGAGAGAGAGAGAGAGAGAGAGAGTTATTCACCATTTACAAACACTATTCTTTCAGTTTGCGAGATGAAAGAGAGAGAGAGAGAGAGAGAGAGAGAGAGAGAGAGAGAAGAGATAGAATTTCTTATTCAAAATGAAAAGTATATAATCCCAAGAACAATATCACTTGGGTATTTTTATTCTCTGTTACTTATGTCTTGACCCAGATGAGATGAATACAAATTCTTTAGGCAACAATATCCTCTTCGCTGGAAACGCATAATAGAAACTCTTGATCATTTCTGGTAAGAAATTTATTGTTTCTGTATGTAATTCTTCGAAAACATTCTTCTCGACTTTTTTTCCCTAACATTTAATAATTTAAGTTAAATAGTCAACTGTTTTTTGAAGGGAAAATTTATTATTATTATTATTATTATTATTATTATTATTATTACTACTAGCTACAAATTCTTCGCTCAAGGGGGTTAACTACTGCACTGTTATTGTTCAGTGGCTACTTTCCTCTTGTTAAGGAAAGAAGAGACACTTTAGCTATGGTAAGCAGCTCTTGTAGGAGAAGGACACTCCAAAATCAAATAATTGTTCTTTAGTCTTGGGTAGTGCCATAGCCTCTGTACCATGGTCTTCCATTGTCTTTGGGTAGAGTTTTCTTGCCAAAGTGTACACTCAAGCAAACTAACCTTTCTTATTTCTCTCCCTTTTGTTTTTCTAAGTTTTTTATGGTTTTATATTACAGATATATTTTAATGTTATCACTGTTCTTAATATATTTCATTTTAGTTTATTTCCTTTCCTCACTGGGCTATGTTTCCCTATTTGAGCCCTTGGTCTTATAGCATCCTGCTTTTCCAGCTAGGGTTGTAGCTTAGCTAGAAATAATGATAATAATATTAATAATGATAACAGAAATAATAATAATTATTATAATAATAATAATAATTACGGAAAAAATAGCCCAGTGAGGAAAAGAAACAAGTAGACCACAAAAGAAGCAATGCACAAAGGAAATTAGATATTTGAGTTAACGGTCTCTTACTGCGCCCCCCCCTCTCTCTCTCTCTCTCTCTCTCTCTCTCTCTCTCTCTCTCTCTCTCTCTCTCTCTCTCCGCCTCCTGACTCTTTCAACCCAGATTTGAAACCCCCCGTAGGATGAGATCGGTTGCTGGAGTCCCCCCCCCCCCACATGTTTATCTAAGCCATGATGATCTCATTGAAGTTTAGGTCATCCAATTAGCGATTTGAAAACAATTGGAAGCCTCCGACATTCTGAATGCAATTGGTTGGAAATCTATTTTTCTTTATTCAGATGAGCCTTATTGAAGAGGGCGATTTAGGTTTCATGATTTTGCATAATTGATGAGTGAAAATTAAGGGAATTTTATATTGGTCAATAAATACTCTATATTTTATTATTATTTATTGATAGGAAAAGTTTAGCTCGACTCTTTATATTATGATAATATTAATATCTATATTAATATACTTGTATTAATTTAGGGTACACTCGGACACACTATTCTATCTTATTTCTCTTCCTCTTGTTTTATGAAAGTTTCTATTGTTTATATAGTTGTTGTTTATTTTAATGTTGTTATTTTTCTTAAAATATTTTCTTTTTTTTTTCCTTTCGTCACTGGGCTATTTTCCCTGTTAGAGACCCTGGGCTTATACCATCCTGCTTTTCCAACTAGGGTTGTAGCTTAATAATAATAATAATAATAATAATATGAAATTAATGCTATAAAACTAAACAAAAGGAAATTATATTACATAGGCTATAAGGGATAAGAATAAACTATGAGGTAGAAAAATCTATACTAAATTTCTTCTTCTTTGTCTGCATCTTTTCCCACCTTTATGTGGGGTCGATGTTTCTGGCCAGCGTTCTCCATCTACCTCTGTCCCACACTTCATCATATATATGCCCTAGCATTAATTCTAATCTCACAATTTCCTCTGGTCATATTGGTTTTGGCTAATTTTTCATGGCCGGATGCCTTTCCAAAAAAATCTATAATAAATATAGATTTAAATCTTATCTATAAAACCTATGTGCAGATTTGAAGTAATTAAAACTGATATATCAATTTAGCCTTTGAATAAGGATTTCACAAATTGCGAAATTTCTTATTTGTCAACAAATGCTGAAGTATGATATTTGCCAATTCAAATTCTGTGTATTTGAAAATTCAACGTAACCTCTTGAATACTTTATTTATTCTTAATTATTTATTCGGCTCGATTAAACATGGCAAAGATCTTGGCCTGAGGATTACAGTGTTTACCAGAGAAATTATTATTATTATTATTATTATAGTCAAAAGGAGCACTATTATTATTATTATTATTATTATTATTATTATTATTATTATTATTATCTCGGATACCGAAATTGGAAGGAGGTTATGTTTGTGTGTTTATTTGTTTGATTGTGAACAGCTCCCTGGCCACTATTTTAATTGTAATGAAACTTTCAGGAATTAACTGTTATATAAAATATAAGATATAAAATTTTGTAAATAAGATAATATTGGGTAATTGGGTCTGGTTACCACTTGGATGGGTGACCACTAAAACACGAATGTACCATAGAAGGCTCTGGAAGTATACCAAAATCTGACATATGTATTTATGTATGTATGTAGTTTCTTAATACCAATAAATAACAAATATGTGAATTCCGCACAATAATACCAATTATTGTTGTGCAATGTATTATCACTCCGGGGTCGAGTAGGCCTAGCGATGATGCCCGGTTCACCATTCTTAGTAGAGGCTCGTGATGGATATTTAGGTCCTTCAAATAATAATAATAATAATAATAATACTGATACCACTACAATTACTTTAGGGTTGTGGTGGCCGATGTGGTAACGTCCCTGACTGGTGAACGCCAGACTGGGGTTCAAGTCCCGCTCAAACTCGTTAGTTCCTTTGGTCGCTGCAACCTCACTATCCTTGTGAACTAAGGATCGGGGCTTTGGGGGAGCAAATAGATCAACCTGCTGAGTCATCAGTAGTCATTCCCTGGCCCTCCTTGGTCCTATTTTGGACGGAGAGGGGGCTTGGACGCTGATCATATATGGTAAGTCTCTAGGGCATTGTCCTGCTTGCTAAGGCAATGTCACTGTCTCTTGCCTCTGCCATTCATGAGCGGCCTTTAAACTTTATTGTTAACTTCATAAAAAAATGATGATTGCAATGATTGTAGAATAATGCCCATTTACGAATTACTGAAATCTCAAGGTTTAGATGTTTCTTGTAAAAAAATTGCAAAAATTATTACGAAAATTAAAAATATTCGAATTAAAATGTGCACCAAATTTGTCAGCATGTCCTTCTTACGCTACTTTCAAATTTATTATGAACAATTAATTCGCATAATTAATATAACTATTAGTTTACTTCAGATTTTTTCATTTATTTCGTAAACAATAAAAAAAATCATATGATTGAGATATACCGTATATCGATTCAAAATAAACGGATAATAGTTTGACTAAAATTTCCCCTTATTTTCATCCATTTTAGTTTATAAGCTTTTAATGCTTCGCATTTTTTCTATTTTTTATACTTTTGGTATAATACTAGAACTCACCTAATATTTATTTAGTCCTCCCAAATATTTACATAACATGTAAACAAAAAAACCGGTTTAAAACCGGTAACGGCTAACGTTGAAGGCACAGGCCGAGACTTGTTATGTCAATGCACGATAATCTACTGGGTTTTTTTCGGTCAATCTAGAATTGTAGATAGGTTACATTGACGCTTGGTTACTTATAAGAGTTGGGTGTGTCTTCGCACGTGGTCCGAGTCTCGTTGTTCCCTGTGTAATTTATTTTAATTATTATATACTTATTATCGCTTTCATACAGCGAAAACGTAATTTATTAATAGATTGATTTAATACAGTGGATATGTCATTGTAGAAGTTAATGAGAGTTCGTTATCGTATATATATATATATATATATATATATATATATATATATATATATATATATATATACGTGTATTAGCATACCGAGTGATTCAGTTCTTGCTTAGTGTTTGTTTGTGGCCTGATCTCGTAATGCTATATTAAATAAGTGTTCTTTTCTCTATAGTTTATGAAGTGTTGTATCAGTGTGTCAAAATTCCGTGATACTTATCAAGTGTTTTCATGAAATTACAACGACTTCAGTCGCATTTTATGAAAGTTATTCAAACCTGCGTGAAACCATATTGTATTAAAAATGTTTTATTAAAATTCCAAGATTCCGTTGTGTCTAAGCAATGCAATTAAGTGTTGATTTCAAAATGCCTCGGTGATCATTATAATTAATTAGTGTTGTTTTAAAATTGTCTTAATTTCGGTAATAAATAACTTATACCATTATAAATTTGGCTTTGTTTTGGTTGCTATATTATCTTATAAATAAGATCGGTGTTTTTTTTTTTTTGTATTTTCACATTAAAGTCAGCTTTTTGAAGTAATGTTCACGTTGATGTTACACGAAGCATAAAGATAGAGTTAATAAATTGATGTTCGTTGTGTCGATTTGCAACACCAGACGCTTATTAAATTTATCGGTAATGTTAGAGTTATTGTAATTAAGATGTCAGTGGTGTTGTTAATCTGTGGTTATTCAAACCATGTCAGAATTCCGGGGCTTTTAATGTAAAGTGTGGGAAATTTCCTCGTATTAGTTTATTTTCATTTCGTCATTTTGAAAAGAGAGAGCTATTGAGATTTCAACGCCGCTTGCCACCAACCATGCCGCCACCATTGCAGTGTTGCCGTCTCGGTGTTCTTAGTTTCTGTATCAGGATTATTTTTTTTTCTTTTTTTTTCTATATTCAAGGACGGTATTGAGTAGAAAAGACGGGTGGGGGGGGGGAAGGGGGCAGTGAGAATTTGAAACGAAATATCGCGCGATGAAGTGTTACAATTGAAGAGCCATGAATTCTACTGTCTATAGAGTTTAATCCAATTCGAAATGATGACGGAAACGGCAACAGGGCATCCGTCGTCGTGATTCCAGATAGGCCACTGACCGGTAGGTACCCGAAGATGCATGTTTGTTAAGACCTTATAAGTCGGGCCTTTTTTTATTATTTTAATATAGTTGTAGTTAATATGACCTTGACATAGCGAGTTGTATGGCCTTAGTAAGACAGTGTTTTTTTTTTTTTTTATCTGCATATGATTGTAAATGAAAGGGACCTATACTACAAGACCTATTTGGAATATGACCATGAAAACGTACTGTATTGTGGGAATAAAATACGCGATATTTTATATAGATTCAGGGATAGTATAGTTAATGCTGGACGGAATATTTTCAGGAAAATATCATTTCATAGTTGGGAGGGCTTTAGTCTTGGTATGTTTGTATACGTGATTGATAGGTATACAAACATGTTTAGGTTACATTTTGGTTGTATTTTGATAAATGTATTTTTACGTAATTATTGTTGGGTCGTTATTTTGTATTTGAAGGTTTTTGAAGTCTTTGGCATTGTATTTCAGGAGCATTTTCTGGATTCTATCTTAAAAATACTCTATGTTTAGCTTTCATTATGTTTCAGGAGTGTTATCTATTTGATTTATGCAACTGTTTCTCTATTTTTTTTTTTTGCGTTTATTAATGTACTTTATGTATTTTGATTCAATTATTTTTAGTTATATCACCACAAATTCTTGGGTTCCTTAAATGTATACTTATAATTTTTTACCATTCTTATTGATAACTGGAATTTATTGGGGGTGAAAAGGGAATATTTATTTTTATTGCTGTCTAAATGCAAGCAGATATCCAATACTTAAACTATTGCTCCGAGCTAATTATGAAGGATGACATTGAACCCAATGAAAGTTCAAAATCTGATAGACGGTTTTCCAATAAATATTTTCATCGTCAATGTTTCTTCCAGTGCAAATAATTCGTTTTAAGGTTTTAGGGATTTGTTATCTATGCTCCCGAGATGTATTAGTTGTCTATCCATTCACAGTGGGACTAAATTGGGTTTACAGAGAAAATCTTTCATGTTTTTGGGACATGTTAATCCTTATGATTTTATCCCCTTTATTCTGCTGTATTTTGAATATTGTTTAGGAGATTGGTTTCCAGCTCAAATTTTCATTTAAAACTTTTAATTTTAATTTTGACCCTTTTTTTTTTTTTATTAGACAAAGTGATATCGGCCTACTAGGCTTTATGTAGAAAGGGACTGGGATGGGATGATAACGGCCAATTAAAAATGACGTACAGTATATTCCTAAATGTCGTATGTATTTAGCAGTATTATTTATTGCCTTACTTTTTAATTTATTTCTTATCATTTATTTTGCGGCGCCTTTTTTCACACCGGGCTGCGTTCCCAATTTGTGTCATTGTAGCAGTAGTGTGTATTATTGTAGGAAATGATTCCACTATTCTATATCCTTATCTTATGATAACCTTAGAACTTAAGACTAGACTTTCGCCATTTTTTTGTATTGAGAGTCCTGCAGGGAGGTAAACGGTAGAACAAGAGTCAATAAATCTATTTTCGGACGACCAGCCCCGCCTTCGGCAGTGTTAAACTAGAGGGGCACTAAGTAGAGTGCAGACCTCCTCCGCGGCAGCTTATTTATCGAGCTTTTGCTTGACCTTGACCTTCAACCTTAACATATATTAATTGGCGTGGATTTTCATACACTGAAATAGGAACAAAATTTTAAGTCTTGTGACAACGATGTCCAAACTTATGGCTGATTACGTGATTTGGACATTTTGCTTGACCATGACCTTCACTTTCCAAATTTTAATCATTTCCGCCTGCTTACATAGAAATTAATCCATGCAAGTATCATTACGATTAAAATTGTATCCCTGAAGCTGTTTACAAACACACACAATCAAACACAAAAGGGGGGGGGGGTTGTTGGGGGGTTAATATCCTTCCAAATTCGGTTGTGGAGGTAAAGCTATGTTAAAATGCGTTCTTTGCAGTATAGTAAAATATGACAATACCTAACGTATGTTGGTAAGAATAATTCATCTCTGATAGATTTTTAAGTCTCTTCTACTGAAATTGAACGAAACAGAAAATCGCAAAATTGTTCCACATTAGGAAACTACGATTCGCATCTCTTTCATAATTGCAAATGTCAGTCTTATTCATCTTCTGATAAAAGGAAGCGGCGATGATTGTCAGGGGAAGAAAGCAGACATTTGATGGGTTCTCATTTCAGTTCTCGTTATTTGACACTCTTTTATTGGTATTTTATACTCTCTCTCTCTCTCTCTCTCTCTCTCTCTCTCTCGAGGTAATGCTTCTTTGAAGACATAACAGAAGGGTTGCTAGAAATCGTATGGCCATAGCGGTTTTGAGGAATAACTCAACACAACATTGCGCACGCATGCACACGCACACAGAAACTCCCAAACCAAGTTATGAATGAGAGAGAGAGAGAGAGAGAGAGAGAGAGAGAGAGAGAGAGAGAGAGAGAGAGAGAGTTTTATGAGGAAAATATTCGTCAGCTGTTCTTAAGTTTAATATGAATTTTAGGAAATGATGAATAAATGTATACATAGTGACAGCTTTCTAATTAAACTAAATGATGTTATATTTTTTTACCTGAATGTCGAGATAAAAGACTTATCCATGAAAGAGTCATTTAAGAAAAAGTGAAAGCGAAATCAAAAGAAATCGATATGAGGATATCCAGAAACAATTACTTTTAAAATGAGCAAATATAGAAACTGCATTTTTTCGTTGGAGATTTTCTCTTTCCTCTCTTGTCTTTCATCTCAGTTTTCTTTTGAAGAGATATCAAAGTTTTCTTTTGCAGTGACATCAAACGACTGTGAATGTTGTTGTTGCTTGAATGTATATTTTAGCAAATGTTGATGTGCATTTTATTATATTTAGTTTTCCCTTGATAAGTGTTCAGGGCTTCCTATTTGAAACAAATTGATGGTATCTAACCTAACCTAACATAACATAACCTAACCAGTTTCAGTTGAGAAAGAACTATAGAAATAAGAAATGAGGTATTGCTTGTTATTGTTTTGGTGTTAAGTTTAAGTTCGCTTTTCCTTGAGAGTAAATGGAAAAGACTGAAAGGAATTTTGGATAATTTGTATCAACAATTGTTTTAAAGATTTTCATATTATATAAAGGATACATTTAGTAATTCCCTCCCTTCAGGTTTATTTTTTTATGTATCTTCATAGAGGATTCGATATTCCGTGGTTATTTATATATATACATATATATATATTTATATATATGTTTATATATATGCATATATATATATATATATATATATATATGTGTGTGTGTGTGTGTGTGTATTTAAACGTTTATTTTTAATCTACATTCAGTATTTTTGTTTTATAAATATCTATATATTATATGTATATATACATCTATATATGTGTATGTATTCCTATATATATATATATATATATATATATATATATATATATATATATATATAACGTTTATTTTTAATCTACATTTATTATTTTTGTTTTATACATGTATATATACATCTATATATGTGTATTTGTTAATAGATCTATACACATATATACAGTATATATATATATATATATATATATATATATATATATACATATATATATATATATATATATATATATATATATATACATATATATATATATATATATATATACACACTGTTTACATCTAGGAATACATACACATATATAATGTATATATTCATATTGTATATATCCATGTATAAAACCAAAACACTACATGTAGATTAGAAATAAACGTTTAGATATATATATATATATATATATATATATATGTATATATATATATATATATATATATATATATGTGTATAATTACATATAGCTGTTTATATACATACAGTGTAATTGCATGCTTTTCCAACACAACACAAAATGTAAATTAAAGTAAACGTTTAAATATATATATATATATATATATATATATATATATATATGCACGTATATGTGTATACAGTTTGTTTATTTATACTAAAATTTGTGTTGAGAGTTGATTGTGTATATTCTTATAGCGTTTATTTAATATGCATATTGTGTTCAGTTTTTTAACACCTATTTATTTATATATTTTGGGTAAACCACCCTATCCCGAATGTTTTCTGGATAAAAGAATGTGATTAATAGAGACTAAACGGAAGAGACTTATTAAAATGGTTAATTCTCCTTCATTTTCTTTCTTTTCATTATACCTAATATTTTTTCTTTCTATGTGGAAGAAATATATGACAAATATTTGGCCCTTTCAATTTTTCTGGCTGCTCATTATAACCATCTTTTCTCTTAGGAAAGTAAATTGATAACCTTGGAATCCGTGATGACTTAGAGGGAAAGTCACCAAATTCTATTTACTTGTGTTGGTCAAAGTATGGATGTTATTTGTAATTCTTGCATATATAAAAAAAAAAAACTTTTCTTTTGTGTATTAGGGATCTGTTTTTTCCTGTCGCATTTTACTTCTGTCTCAGGAGAATAAGAACTGGTTGGAGAAAACCATAGCCAGTGTTACTTCTGATATGAGTTTGGGTGTCAAGGGAAATAATGTATAGTACCAGTCTCTCTCTCTCTCTCTCTCTCTCTCTCTCTCTCTCTCTCTCTCTCTCTACACCTGTATAATCCAACAAGCTGCGACAGTGTTACACTGATGAGGGTGGTGACGAAGGCAGGTAAAGTTTTACTGCCCTTAATCTATGTATTAGATACTTCGTATGTTTGCAATTGTGGATTTTTTATTGCTTAAAGTAAATTTTCAGTTAGCCCTTGGTGTCAATAGGCGTGAGAGGAGATGAAAAGGAAAGTCAATTCATATACAGTACAAGTATTTGGATGGCTTGTACCGAAAGCTGATTCTTTATCTGTTAGCTCACCTTTACTACAGGTGAGCTATTCCCTTCAATCATCAATCCTTTTTTATTACATTTCTGTTTGGAAAGGATTTCTTCTATTCCTTATAGTGAGAGAGAATAGTTGCTAATTGAAGTATAAATGAACGATTTTTAAATAGCAGCATTAGTTAATTAGCTGCAGTAAATGTGCAGTTTATATTTTCTCTAGATAGTATATTGAAGGGAAATAATTTTTTTCTTTTTAATTATGGGTTAAAATCTTGAAACCATTGCTTGTAAAACACCGAGCAAGTATTAACATAGTTCAAACATGGTAATGAAGAAAGGTCGTATTCCTAGAAGCAATGACCTACCAAAATTTATAGACCGAGACCAAGTAATTAACATCTCCATATACAAGATACTATATTGTTGCCTTTTTGATTTATAACATCTTGATGTAGTTTTATTTGTTGATGAGTTGGTAACGAAAGTCGTCTTGTTCCATAATTTTTCAACAATGAAACAACAAGTAAAGTTGAAATGTCTGGAATGAAACCAAGCCTATTGGCAATCAAAATAACATTATATCCGTGGAACAATAGAATATATAATGTGAAACAATGAACACCTAACAATTATGGCGAAGGCATTTTGATAACTAGAGAAGAGGCCAAATCGGAATATTGGAGTTTTAGTGGAGTATGTCTTATTCTAGTTTACCTCTCATTTCTTTCCGAGACTCCTTCTATTCGGGCCTATTTATCCAAAGTATTCTAGGTCTTCCCCTTCCTCTGAATATTCCAATATATACTGAAAATGCAACCAGTTTTACCACCTTACCATCTTTCATTCTTTCTACATGTCCAAACCATCTCGGAGCACTTTAATCCATCATTTCTCAGTCCAGCTTTTTTGGCCTTTTCTACGCATTTCCCTATTTTGTACCTTTTCAACTTAGTATGTGTATTATACTACTCAGACATTTAGTCTCAACAGCTACTGGTATTTTCTTTTCATTTGCAGTATACGCCAACACTACGTTAGACTTCCATAAAGGAGTTTTGCTCGATAATCCCTTCATACATTTCAAACTTTTATTTTCACATACTATTCAAGCCTCTTATAAATCTTATGTACACCCTTGGCTATGTTCATCATTTCACATACTCCTCTATTCGAACCTTTGATTATCATATCATAATCTGTAAATATAGCTATTTCCTTGTGTCCTTTCCTCACTGGGCTATTTTCCCTGTTGGAGCCCCTGAACTTGTAGCATAGTGCTTTTCCAAGTGGAGTTATGGCTTAGCAAGTAATAATAATAATAATAATAATAATAATAATAATAAACCTCATTACAGCATGTTCCTGGTTTCCATTTATCCTTATATCCTTATTCATGTCCATTCACAACTGAGATTCTTTCAGTTTTCTCTGCAGTTTTCCGTCACATTCTGTAATCGCTTTTTATTAACTGTAACACCAACCATTCCATTCAAGCACTGTTTCCATCTTGCAAATTTTTCCTTTCATGT
>NC_090727.1:37971770-37984270 GCF_036898095.1 Palaemon carinicauda
CGGAGGCTCAAAAGTCAGTCTCAGTGGATCGATGTCTTTAAGGGATTGGAGACTTAGTCATCTGTATTTTTCTCATAATAAGCTAAACCAAATTGAATGATGAAAGCACCTCCGGCGATTCCGGAGGAATCATGGGTATCCTCTGGTACCTACCAGAGGGACCCTTCCCCTCCATTCCTCCCACCTTCCCCCTTCTATCCTCTCTCCTTCTCACTCCCTTCCTTCTCCTTTCTCCCCCCCTTCTCACTCCCTCCCCCTCCTTTCCTCCACCCTTCTCACTTCCTTCCCCCTCCTTTCCTCCATCCTTCCCACTCCCTTCCCTCTCCTTTCCTCCCTCCTTCTCAGTCCCTTCCTCCTCCCTTCTCACTCCCTTCCCCCTTCTTTCCTCCCTCCTTCTTACTCCCTTCCTCCTCCTTTCCTCCCCCCTTCCCACTCCCTTACCCTCCTTTCCTCCCCCTTCTCACTCCCTTCCCCCTCTTTTCATCCTTCCTTCTCACTCCCTCCTCTTTTCCTCCCCCCTTCCCACTCCCTTACCCTCCTTTCCTCTCCCTTCTCACTCCCTTCCCCCTCTTTTCATCCTTCTCTCTCACTCCCTTCCTCCTCCTTTCTCACTACCTTCCCCCTCCTTTCCTCCCTCCTTCTCAGTCCCCCCCCCTTCTTTTCCTTCCCCCTTCTCACGCTCTTCCCACTCCTTTCCTCTCTCCTTCCCGTTCCCTTCCTCCTTCTTTCCTTCCCCCTTCTCACTCCCTTCCCCCTCCTTCCCTCCCTCTTTCCAACTCCCTACCCCCTCTTTTCCTCCCTCCTTCTCGGTCCCTTCCTCCTCCCTTCTCACTCCCTTCCCCCTGGTTTCCTCCCTCCTTCTTACTCCCTTCCTCCTCCTTTCCTCCCGCCTTCCCAATCTCTTCACCCTCCTTTCCTCCCCCTTCTCATTCCCTTCCCCCCACCTTTCCTACCCCCCATCTCACTCCCTTCTCCCTCCTATCCTTCGCCTTTTCACTCCCTTTTCCCTCCTATGCTCCCTCTTCTTGCTCCCTTCCCCTCTTTTTTCCCTCCTTCTCAATCTTTCCCCCCTCCCTTCTCACTCCCTCCCCCCTCATTTCCTCCCTCCTTTCCACTTCCTTCCCCCGCCTTTCCCCCCTTCTCACTCCCGTCCCCTCCTTTCCTTCCACCTTTCCACTCCCTTCTCCCTCCTTTTCTCTTCATTCTCACTCCCTTCTCCCTCTTCTCCTCCCCCTATCTCACTCCCTTCCCCCTCCTTTCCTCTCCCTTCTCATTCCCTTCCTTTCCTTCCCTCTCCCTTCTCACTCCCTTCCCCCTCCTTTCCTTCCCCCTTCTCACTCCCTTCTTTTTCCTTTCCTCCTACCTTCTTTCTTCCTTTCCCCTCCTTTCCTCACTTACTCCCCCTCATTTTCACCCTCCTTCTCACTCCCTTCCCCTCTTTTCATCCAACCTTATCACTCCCTTCCCCCTCCTTTTTCCCCCATTTTCACTCCCATCCCCCTCCTTTCCTCCCTCCTTTCCACTTCCTTCCCCCTTCTTTCCCCCCTTCCCACTCCCTTCCCCCTATTTTCCTTTCCCCCTTCTCACTCCCTTCCCTTTCTTTACTCCCTCCTTCTCAATCCCTTCCTCCTCCTTTTCGCCACCCTCTCTTCCCCCTCCTTTCTTCCCCCTTTCTCACTCCCTTCCCCCTCCTTTATTCCCTACTTTTTAATCCCTTCCCCCTCGTATCATCCACCCTCCTCACTCCCTTCCTCTCTTTTCCTCCCTCCTTCTCACTCACTTCCCCCTCCTTTCTTCCCCATTTCTCACTCCCTTCCCCACTCCCTTCCCCCTCCTTAACTCCCTCCTTTTCTCCACATTCCCACTCCTTTCCTCCCTCCTTTCCATTCCCTTTCCCTCCTTTCCTCCCCCCTTCTCACTCCCTTCCCCCTCCTTTCCTCTCCCTTCTCATTCCCTTCCTTCCCTTCCTTCCCCCCTTCTCACTCCCTTCCCCCCATGCCAAGGATGAAGGATATAAATTTCTTCGGGTTCGAAGTCCAGACAGTGACATATTCTTCATACTTCTGTATTATGCTCCAAACTTAGGTGTGCAACTCCTTTTTGATACTGGCACTGGGAATAGAAGGAGATTCATAGATGTCACAGAACTATCGAAAGGGTTCACACCAACTTACTGTGCCGCTTTCCTTAGTCTGTATGCATTCAGTAGATGCGATATGACCAGTGCCTTTAAGGGAATTGTCAAGTTGAAACTGCTGCGAATTCTACAGAAATGCCCAAAGTACCAAGAAGTCTTCAGTTGCCTAGGGGAGTCATGGGAGGTAACAGATGAAATATTCCTTGCTCTTGAAGATTTCACATGCACCATGTAATCTGCCAAAATTAAGACAAAGGAGGTTGACCAGCTTCGATACCAAATGCTCGAGTTAAAAGTGCAGTGGGCAGTCGCTGGATTCAAAGAAGAATGTTGATCTTTCATCTCTTCAGCCACCAAGAGTGTCTAAATGAGCATATCAGGTGGTGAACTATCAGGTTGCGATATGAAAACGTGCCTATTATCCCAAACCTGAAGTCCCTCATCCAGCTGTGGATCATGGTTGAATAATGAAGGATGGAAATCTAGAACCCTGTTGGTTCAAGGGAACTACACTTCCTACAAGTATGGCTGATATACTTGAGACGATGGACGATGATGAGACATCTGATGATGAAAAATTTGATGAAAACAATGAAAGTGATGGAAATAATAATAATAATAATAATAATAATAATAATAATAATAATAATTTCCAGACAGTAATGAGACTGTAATCTAATATATATATATATATATATATATATATATATATATATATATATATATATATATATGTATATATATATATATATATATATATATATATATATATATATATATATATATATATATTTGAAAATTAGCATTTTATAATATAGGATAAAATAATATAGATAATATAACGAAAATATCAATAAATGAAACGATATAAACAAAATGGAAATATGGAAGTTTCATAAATCGAATGATTCTAGTGATAGTGAGTAAGCAGTGTTGCCAAATTTCCTCCTGACAACATCATTTTCCTTAATAACACTGATACTGAATTAGAAGTTCCATTTACATTTGGCACATGTGCGGCTAATCATAGGCTATGCTTTAACATGGTAGAGAAAATACTAATTATAACTCTCTCTCTCTCTCTCTCTCTCTCTCTCTCTTAGTACAGTTGGTAGAGGGGGTCTGCGTGCACCCCCCGGAAATCAATTTCTAATTGGTGTCTTCCTATGGGGAAAAATGTGTAGAAAACGGTTTGCTATGTTAAAAACTTGAAATATTGTCCCACGTGCCTTTTTTATGCAAATTAAGCCGCCATTACATGAAAATACTAAAATCGCTATAACTCCGCCAATACAACAGATAACTGCAAAAATAAGGTGTCTAGACCCAGGTTTTGAGGGTCTAGCATCAATATAAGACCAGTCTCATAGTGACCACATGTGTTCCTGACATGTAAGATATGCAAATTAGTGCCGCCATTACTGAAAAACCTATTTTTACCATATCTTTGCAAATGTTATAGCAATCGTGAAGAACGTGTTGCCTGTACTCGTATTTTAAGGGTGAAAGAACATCATAAGACCAGTCGTTTTTTCATCACAAGTGTCATTTGCACATTAAGAAGAAAAAAAAATTAAGATATAGATGCTTCTGGAAATCATCTAAATGTTCCCTGTCATCACAAGCTTCAATCGTCATCGCTTTCATCGCTGTCGAAGTCAAATGAATCTGTTTCTTCGTCTTCGCAATTATCTTCTGCTTCCTCCTGATCATCAATAGTTTCAAGGAGATCAACTAGTGAGGTAGGTAGTACTGGACCACATGACCACAATGGTTCCAGCATGCCTTCTTCTGTCTTTATCCATCCCTGGCCCTCGTCGTAGGGGTTTGGCTTTTCACAAATGGGTTCGTTAGCTCGTTTGTACAAACAAACCCGGTGGTTCACACGCTGGACATGGGGCTTCAATGCTGAAAGACATGGAGGGAGGCGAGCAAAGTCCACCTTAGATTTCAATGTTAATTTTTCATTTTCTCCTACCATCTTTCGAAGCATCTTAGATCGGACGGCATCCACAGACAAATCACGACTTTGGCTGTACATCAAGCAAGTGAATTGTTCTAACTGGTTCAACATTAGGCCATTTATGCTCCAGTCATTCCCAAGTTCTCTGAACACCTTGTGGAATCTCGGGTTCTTCTCAAGCTTTTTTAGTGGACCGACCTTCCCTTTTCCTTTGAAAGCACTGGTACAATCCTCCCCAGTGAAGACATAGAAGCCAAGAAGGGTAGCACAGTAGTCCTCCCCTAATGATTGTGCAAGCTCAGATACATTGATGAGCTGACGTTGCTTTCCTGATCCTGTATCAAGGTACACAGTCAGTTTGATAGCATGGGCATGGTAGAGTAGAATCACGAAGATATCCGTGTCAGGGGTTCTAACCACAGCATTCTTGTAACCAAGAACAGCAGCATGATGTAGGTACAACACCACTCTCGTATCTGTCTCTTCCTGGTTACTGTATATAGTGGGCATCTCAAGCACCTCGACCTGAAACAAAAAAGGTCATTGAGCATATTTTGGATTAACATGTAAATGAATGTAGTCATCCTAAAAATAAAGGTGCAATTTCACATACCTTGCCTTCTTTGGAAACGAACTGATGAGCTCTCCCCTCGACAATCAGTACTGCCATCTCGGTTCTCTCCAGTCTAGATGCCGCCTGTTGGCCACTCCATACCTGCAGCATGAGTTGACAGAGCTGCTTCTTGTTGTTGTCATTTGCAAGGAACACCTTGAAGTCGTATGGCTTTCTTGTTGCTGGTCCGGCAAGAATGATCCTCTCTGAGCTGCCACGTCGAAGTCTTTCCTGAGCTTTGATGGATCCCGGAAAATAGCTGTCAGTTGAGAACAAGAAATGTTTTTTGGCAATCATCTGGTCAAGTATCTGAAGGCAGATCTCCCCACAGGTCGGGGGCAAGTTAGAAAGGACATGGAGAAGTGCCATTCCATCCTGGATGAATAGGGCATCCTTTGGATAAGGCAGCTCATCTTGGTTGAACTCTTCCATCAGGTAGTGCAGAATGGTGGCTTTGTTGGTCTTCGCAAAAAATCCATCTGATGTTCCAATACTTGGAGGCACTGGCATCAGGCTGTACTTCATGAGTTCATCCAAGTCAATTGGTTCATCTAGGCACTGTGACTTCACAAGGAGAAGGAATGCAACATTGCTTTGCTCCTGATACTGTATGACCTGAAATAACAATATATATTATAATTTTATATTGTAATACAGATTGTACATAAGTCCCTTAACAATACATAACTTGCTCAATGAAATATAAACTTACCTTTCCTTGCGATGATGTGAGCTTGATCTTCTTGTTGCATGCCTCCATGGTCTTGAGTTTCTTCCTTTTGATTGGGTCGAAGAAGCTTCCTTGGTGGCCGCTCTGCAAACGTGTAATAAAGTCAGCCTTTGCAGCTTTTCCTACAGCGTCAGCTTCCAGCACATCCCTCTCAACATCCTTGGATGTAGGAGAACCAGAGGCTAAGGAGTAGAGCCTGTCCTTATCTGGGATTGTGAATGGATTCGTGAAGTTTCTGACAGCAGTGATGACTCTTTGAACAGCCTCTCCTATTCAGTAAAGTGTTGCCACCTATGATGAAATGATAAAAAATATTTCACTGCTTAATAAACACTAATTGGTAAGTACCCTCAGAATCTCTCATTACCTGACTATATCTCATTATAATAAAACAAATAAGCAAAAGGCACATTCAAATATAGTCTAATAATAAACATCAACCCATAAAACAAGGGTACAGACAACACGTTCTTCACGATTGCTATAACATTTGCAAAGATATGGTAAAAATAGGTTTTTCAGTAATGGCGGCACTAATTTGCATATCTTACATGTCAGGAATACATGTGGTCACTATGAGACTGGTCTTATATTGATGCTAGACCCTCAAAACCTGGGTCTAGACACCTTATTTTTGCAGTTATCTGTTGCATTGGCGGAGTTATAGCGATTTTAGTATTTTCATGTAATGGCGGCTTAATTTGCATAAAATAGGCACGTGGGACAATATTTCAAATTTTTAACATAGCAAACTGTTTTCTACACATTTTTCCCCATAGGAAGACATCAATTAGAAATTGATTTCCGGGGGGTGCACGCAGACCCCCTCTACCAACTAGACTATAAACATCAACCCATAAAACAAGGGTACAGACAACACGTTCTTCACGATTGCTATAACATTTGCAAAGATATGGTAAAAATAGGTTTTTCAGTAATGGCGGCACTAATTTGCATATCTTACATGTCAGGAATACATGTGGTCACTATGAGACTGGTCTTATATTGATGCTAGACCCTCAAAACCTGGGTCTAGACACCTTATTTTTGCAGTTATCTGTTGCATTGGCGGAGTTATAGCGATTTTAGTATTTTCATGTAATGGCGGCTTAATTTGCATAAAATAGGCACGTGGGACAATATTTCAAATTTTTAACATAGCAAACTGTTTTCTACACATTTTTCCCCATAGGAAGACATCAATTAGAAATTGATTTCCGGGGGGTGCACGCAGACCCCCTCTACCAACTAGACTAATAATGATTCAATGAATGGGAGGAATACAACAACAACGAAAAACAACAACAACAACATGAGACCCTAACAACTTGAGAAAGTAAGGAATTGGCGTACTCTTGTAATTATCCCTTTGCAGAATGACCGTAGTCTCGTTATTTAAAAATGTCATTGTGGCCCACGACCAGGTACCTGAAATCATTAGATAAATTTAGCATAAACTGTTTTATTGTTAGTAATTGTTCGTACTATTAGGTGTGCAGTTAATTCTATAAATCAGGCCTTCTCCATCATGAGGCTCAATACTACGGTATTTTAGAAATGTTACACCAGGTGTGACCAAGTTGTGGAATTATCTTTCTAATCGGGTAGTTGAATCTGAAGAACTTCAAAAGTTCAAACTTGCTGCAAATGTCTTTATGTTGAACAGGGTGACAAAGGTCTCTTTTGATTGTTTAGATCTGTCTTAATGTTACTGTTCTTAAAATCCTTTATTTTAATTTTTTAATACTTTTCATATAGTTTATTTATTTCCTTATTTCCTTTCCTCACTCGGCTATATTTCCTTGTTGGAGCCCTTGATGTTATAGCATCCTTCTTTTCCAACTCGGGTTGTAAGTGAGGCCATATCATTATTTTTAAAGCTTTTATTATTTTGTCTACAAGGACCCATGAAACAAACTTATCAAGGGAAAGTGTACATTTTCTTCTCTTTTTTCAGTCCTGGACACTGGGAAATGTGAAATAATTTGGGCGAGCAAAGTGTTTACATGATAACGAGGAACAAGCGGCATTAACTGTTTTTCGAGGGAAAGCCAATATCTAGTCTGTTTGCACCCTTGCCAACTATCTATAATTCCATCAAAACTTCGATTCTTCACTGTCACCTGTGATATATTCATCTCGTTCAGACAGTGTCTTCCACAGTTATTTGCATTCTGGACCAAAACAGTGACCGAAAGAAATGACTTTTCACCGTTACTTTTTCAGGATCCACATAAATTTCAAGCTGTGAAGTTTAGGCAAACGGATATATATATATATATATATATATATATATATATATATATATATATATATATATATATATATATATATATATATATATATTAAGTTATTCACTTTTCCCATCTCTTGTTTTTTCCAGTTTGGAATTATTTAAATGGAAACACGACTATTTTAAGTTATCGGTCTTCTACGTTTCTCCAATATTAACATTTTTAGTTAATGATAATTTTTAAAAAAGTGATTACTTTTTTTACACATTTTTTTATTTTTTGTCTTTTAAAATCTCATTGTCGTTACCTAACCCTACTCAGATCTATGGTAATTTCTCCTTAAATATTTTATGTTAGAGTATGCAACCTGTCAATAATGACGGCTAAATATTGAGATAGATACGCACGCACCCACACCAATCTCACCAGGTTATTACTATTCTCTCTCTCCCCCACTTATCCGAGAATCTGGGAGACCTCAGCGTGACCAGAAGATATAATGATGTAATATATATATATATATATATATATATATATATATATATACATACATAGATACATACATATATATATATATATATATATATATATACATATATATATATATATATATATACATATATATATATATATATATATATATATATATATATATATATATAGATATATATATATATGTATACTCAGATACTTGTTGTTTATTATATAGCGGAGATAAGTGGAGGAAGAACAATTTTTGTAGATTTGAAATACGAAGGCGGAGAATCTGTAAGTAGACCTTCTGACACGACATGGAAAAGGAACAGGATGAGAAAATTTCTCAGGACAAAAGTATATTTGTTTTGAGTGTATTTTCTTAACCAAAACTCATGGGGTTCATGGTACAAACAATTGCATAATCAAAATATATAACAATTGACTGAATTAATTGCAGCAGTTTTGAGTTATGCAATTGACCATTCCAATCATGAAAAGGCTGGAAGACGATGAATTAATCTATTTTTACTGCTCATTAAAGTTTCTTGGATTTAACATGTCTCAGGGTATTATAGTTCAGAGAATATTCCATATACCCTTTTTCAACCTTACTCCACATATTGGTATTAGTTTGTTGAGTGTAGTTGGAAAAGTGTATGGTAGAGTATTGATTAATAAGATTAAGGATAAAACAGAGAATGCAATCTTGGAAGTACAGGGTGGTTTTAGAAGTGGTAGGGGTTGTATGAATCAGATTTTTACAGTTAGGCAGATATGCGAGAAATATTTAGCAAAAGGTAAGGAGGTGTATGTTGCGTTTATGGATCTGGAGAAAGCATATGATAGAGTTGATAGGGAAGCAATGTGGAATGTGATGAGGTTATATGGAGTTGGTGGAAGGTTGTTGCAAGCCGTGAAAAGTTTCTACAAAGGTAGTAAAGCATTTGTTAGAATAGGAAATGAAGTGAGTGATTGGTTTCCAGTGAGAGTGGGGCTGAGACAGGGATGTGTGATGTCGCCGTGGTTGTTTAACTTGTATGTAAATGGAGTGGTGAGAGAGGTGAATGCTCGAGTGCTTGGACGAGGATTAAAACTGGTAGACGAGAATGACCATGAATGGGAGGTAAATCAGTTGTTGTTTGCAGATGATACTGTACTGGTTGCAGACACAGAAGAGAAGCTTGACCGACTAGTGACAGAATTTGGAAGGGTGTGTGAGAGAAGGAAGTTGAGAGTTAATGTGGGTAAGAGTAAGGTTATGAGATGTATGAGAAGGGAAGGTGGTGCAAGGTTGAATGTCATGTTGAATGGAGAGTTACTTGAGGAGGTGGATCAGTTTAAGTACTTGGGGTCTGTTGTTGCAGCAAATGGTGGAGTGGAAGCATATGTACGTCAGAGAGTGAATGAAGGTTGCAAAGTGTTGGGGGCAGTTAAGGGAGTAGTAAAAAATAGAGGGTTGGAAATGAATGTAAAGAGAGTTCTATATGAGAAAGTGATTGTACCAACTGTGATGTATGGATCGGAGTTGTGGGGAATGAAAGTGATGGAGAGACAGAAATTGAATGTGTTTGAGATGAAGTGTCTGAGGAGTATGGCTGGTGTATCTCGAGTAGATAGGGTTAGGAACGAAGTGGTGAGGGAGAGAACGGGTGTAAGAAATGAGTTAGCGGCTAGAGTGGATATGAATGTGTTGAGGTGGTTTGGCCATGTTGAGAGAATGGAAAATGGTTGTCTGCTAAAGAAGGTGATGAATGCAAGAGTTGATGGGAGAAGTACAAGAGGAAGGCCAAGGTTTGGGTGGATGGATGGTGTGAAGAAAGCTCTGGGTGATAGGAGGATAGATGTGAGAGAGGCAAGAGAGCGTGCTATTATTATTATTATTATTATTACTATCCAAGCTACAACCCTAGTAGGAAAAGCAAGATGCTATAAGCCCAGGGGCTCCAACAGGGAAAAATAGCCCAGTGAGGAAAGGAAATAAGGAAATAAATAAATGAAGAGAACAAATTAACAATAAATCATTCTAAAATAAGAAACAACGTCAAAACAGACATGTCATATAATAAACTATCGACAACATCAAAAACAAATATGTCATAAATAAACTATAAAAAGACTATGTCTGCCTGGTCAACAAAAAAGCATTTGCTCCAACTTTGAACTTTTGAAGTTCTACTGATTCAACCACCCGATTAGGAAGATCATTCCACAACTTGGTCACAGATGGAATAAAACTTCTAGAGTACTGCGTAGTATTGAGCCTCGTGATGGAGAAGGCCTGGCTATTAGAATTAACTGCCTGCCTAGTATTACGAACAGGATAGAATTGTCCAGGGAGATCTGAATGTAAAGGATGGTCAGAGTTGTGAAAAATCTTATGCAACATACATAATGAACTAATTGAACGACGGTGCCAGAGATTAATATCTAGATCAGGAATAAGAAATTTAATAGACCGCAAGTTTCTGTCCAACAAATTAAGATGAGAATCAGCAGCTGAAGACCAGACAGGAGAACAATACTCAAAACAAGGTAGAATGAAAGAATTAAAACACTTCTTCAGAATAGATTGATCACCGAAAATCTTGAAAGACTTTCTCAATAAGCCTATTTTTTGTGAAATTGAAGAAGACACAGACCTTATATGTTTCTCAAAAGTAAATTTACTGTCGAGAATCACACCTAAAATTTTGAAAGAGTCATACATATTTAAAGAAACATTATCAATACTGAGATCCGGATGTTGAGGAACCACCGTCCTTGACCTACTTACAATCATACTTTGAGTTTTGTTAGGATTCAACTTCATACCCCATAATTTGCACCATGCACTAATTCTAGCTAAATCTCTATTAAGGGATTCACCAACCCTAGATCCACATTCAGGGGATGGAATTGATGCAAAGAGAGTAGCATCATCTGCATATGCAACAAGCTTGTTTTCTAGGCCAAACCACATGTCATGTGTATATAGTATGAAAAGTAATGGGCCAAGAACACTACCCTGTGGAACACCGGATATCACATTCCTATAATCACTATGGTGCCCATCAACAACAACTCTTTGAGATCTATTACTTAAAAAATCAGTAATAATGCTAAGAAACGACCCACCCACTCCCAACTGTTTCAGTTTGAAAATAAGGGCCTCGTGATTAACACGGTCAAAGGCAGCACTAAAATCAAGGCCAATCATACGAACTTCCCGACCACAATCAAGGGATTTCTGTACAGCATTGGAGATTGTAAGAAGGGCATCACATGCTCCAAGGCCTTTACGAAAACCAAATTGCAAACTAGGGAGTAGATGATTACCTTCAGCAAACCTATTAAGACGTTTAGCCAGAAGACGTTCAAAAACTTTAGATAATATGGGAGTTATGGAAATTGGGCGGTAATCAGTGGGACTTGAGCTACCACAAACACATTTACATAGAGGAGTAACATTACCAATTCTCCAACTAGTGCTAAAAGCTCCTCTTCTTGCTAACTTGCGCAAAATAACAGATAACTTTGGAGCTAAGAAATCTGCTGTCTTTATAAAAAACAAAGAAAAATACCATTTGGGTCTACACCTCCATAAGCATCAAGGTCCATCAACAGAGCTTTAATCTCACGAGATCGAAAAGCTAAACTAGTTAGTTTAGCCTCAGGAAAACAGGAATGAGGAAGTTCAAGTTTTTCATTACTCTGTTTACTGTCAAAAACATCAGCCAAAAGGGTTGCCTTTTCCTTTGGACAGTGAGTGACTGAGCCATCTGGTTTAAGTAAAGGAGGAACTGTTGCATCTACACCAAAGAGTGCAGATTTAAGGGTAGACCACCATTTATGTTCCTGAGTTGTACCAGAAAGTGTTTCTTTTATGGTTAAATTGTACTCCTTTTAAGTTGAGGCATAAACTCTCTGAGCAAAAGCTCGAAGCTGAGTATAGTTGTTCCAGGTCAAATCTGATCTGTTACCCTTCCAAAGTTGATAGGCCTCCTGCTTCTCCTAAAAAGCACGTCTACAATCATCATTGAACCACGGTTTGTCCTTCACTCGGTACCTTAGCACACGAGAAGGGATACGCCTATCAATTATGTTGACTAGATTCTCATTCAAAGGGACAACAGGATCTACACTATTATATAATTGTGACCAGAAATAGAAATGAATGGCGAGCGATTGTGACGCAGTTCCAGTAGGCCCTGCTGCTTCCTCCGGTGCCTTAGATGACCGCGGAGGTAGCAGCAGTAGGGGAGTCAGCATTATGAAGCTTCATCTGTGGTGGAAATGTGGGAGGTTGGGCTGTGGCACCCTAGCAGTACCAGCTGAACTCGGTTGAGTCCCTGATTAGGCTGAAGGAA
>NC_090727.1:37989270-37996770 GCF_036898095.1 Palaemon carinicauda
TATCAAACACACTCCTCTTCTCCTTCGAGATTATGTTTGTTGGTTTTAGATATATTAGATTAGATTTTATTGACAAAATAACTTACAAATCATTGGTACATTAGAATAATATACAAATATTTTGTCCAACATACAGCTGATACTCGAAAGCTAACCATTCTATAATACAATATTTACTTCATGGCATAAAGGAATTAACTAGAATAATGATAATGAATATATGTTTCAGTAGTAGCCAGGATGTATACTGCACGGACTCTATGCCGTTGGGTAATCTGATAAACTACTGGGCGCTTAGTAGAGCGCAGACCTCCGCCACGGCATCTTATTTCTTAGCCTTGACCTTGACCTTTGACCTAGGGCTTTCAAAATTGAATCACTTCCACGTCTCAACATGACATTTAATCCCTGAAAGTTTCACTACTCTATGAGTAAAATTGTGGCCAGGAAGCTGTTCACACACAAACAAACAGACAAACAGGGGCAAAAACATAACCTCCTCCCAAAATTCGTTGGTGGAGGTAATAACATGTTCCAGGCCCATGGTATGGACTCCAATGGCTGGACTGTGTTTCATGGAATCCCCAAATGGCCTCATGTCTTCTACTTTTCATAATCTATATTTTATAGGTCTGAACGACTACCTAAAGAACCTAAAGGCGGGGAGTGACTTATAGTCTTTATTCCCTTTCCGGTGAATGATCAGAGATGGTTATTTCACAGTGTTCTGGAGTTTCGTGATATGCACCCTCTGAAGGACTAACTAGACGCAATATTGATTAATTTGGTTGTTTGGACAAGGTACTGCAATGTCTAGTTTGTCACAAATGTTTATGGTATTATCTTCATCTTTAAGGCGATTTCTTGTAATTATGGAACATAATTTTGATGATGTTCGCTGCTGACAGTCTATGTGAAAGGTCAAAGAAATCTTAAATATAATTATTTATATTCATCATCATCATCATCACTATCATCATCATCATATCTTTACACGCCTATTGACGCAGAGGGCATCGGTTAGATTTCGCCAGTCGTCTCTATCTTGAGCTGTTAAATCAATATTTTATACTTATAAGTATTGATAATTAAGAATGTCGTTCGGAAAACGGGAAAATCTTTATTATTAGGGTCATTTGCATACCTATAAAAGCTTACACAACTAATTGTATTTTTTAAATAAATCGTAAAACTCTTCGATTGCCAAACGTAAGAGACAATGTTAACGAAATGTTTTCAGTGACAACGAGTGCGTGTCAGAAAAGCACTTACTGAAAGACACAAGGGAACAGCAGAGCCCCGAGAGTTTGCGGAAAGTTAAGAGTAAAATAGGTGAGTTCCTTGACTGTTGGGAACTTGAGCTGGAAACACGAACAGCTAAAGGAGACTCGTGTCTGTCCGAAGAGAGAGAGAGAGAGAGAGAGAGAGAGAGAGAGAGAGAGAGAGATAGGCGATAGTATAAATGTTTTTGAGAGATATTACATTTTATAGGTTGGGGTGGGCAGTCATTTCGTTTTGATATGACTTTTTTTTTTCATTATATAGTAGTGCCTAGACTCCTGGCTAATACAGTGGTAACGTGTTTGCCAGTCTTCGCATGGCGGCAGATCGATCCCAGCCAGGGACCGTGAGTTTAAGATGTTTACTGGGAAGGCCACTGCTGTGGATGGGCACCTCAGTGGCGGGTTGTGCTTGCTAGGCTGACGATCTGGTGAGCATCTTTTCTGATGATATTGGAACTGAAACCAGACACCTTTAACCTTTTAACCTTTACTGTGTACCACTATCTTATAGTTATGTTTTCACCTTGCCTTTTCTATTACCAGGTTCTCAAATTTAAGGAGAAATCGACGAAAAATTGAGTTTGCTTCAGTGGAAACCATCTTCGTAGTAATTCATTTTCTAAAAAAATAAAACTCTTCTATAGATGAGTACAGAATGAAAGATATCAACTAATTTGCTTCACAATTAGGTTTTCAATTATTACCTTTCCTGTTGACACACAAACAGGCCGATATAGGTGAAGATTTCTTTAATTGTCAATTACTTCTACTCTGTTCTTCAGCTGT
This sequence comes from Palaemon carinicauda, assembly GCF_036898095.1. NCBI lineage: Eukaryota > Metazoa > Arthropoda > Malacostraca > Decapoda > Palaemonidae > Palaemon > Palaemon carinicauda. The sequence goes on from NC_090727.1 coordinate 37,991,340, forward strand.
CCGTGTAACAAGAACAAGAACAACGATTAGTGTTCTGATTGCTAATTTTTCATGCATCTGTGCATCTGAATGATTTTTTTTTCTCAGAAAGTTTCCTAAAGAATTCCTAATGTATTCTCCACTTTTCTGATTCATCATGATTACTTATATATATATATATATATATATATATATATATATATATATATATATATAAGAAATCTTATGGATAATTTACCTTCACGAGAATGCTACTGTGTAAAATGTCACTATAATAAGGCTTTCATAGATTGTTTACAGAAATACAATAATAAAATAAGGACTTGATAAGTAGATACGGTTACATTGTTGATGGAAATAATTGTCTTCGCGATTTTTTTGCTAAGATTTAATTATGTTTATAATTATTGACGTGATCTAATTTTCGCGTTTTATAAATACATGTCCCTGAAGGATGAGGGTTTAAAAGACCTCGTATTTGGAAACAATCCATCATCGGGAAAAATGGTTAGAAATCCCCATATGGCGAGAACCCATGATAGCCCATGTCACTTTGCCTACAAATACTTATTACAAAACTACAAATAATTATAGATTATTTTTTTAAATTTCGCCGAAGCAAGTATATGGGTCTGACAGTTTTATTGCGAATTAAGTTGCTCGCTCTCTCTCTCTCTCTCTCTCTCTCTCTCTCTCTCTCTCTCTCTCTCTCTCTCTCTCTCTCTCTCTCTCTCTCAAAAAAACATTTAAGTAAATCGTAATTGTTAAAGACACGTCCCCTTTGTTTTAGATATATGGTACTATTGCGCATAGTAAACATTAATTTAATTGACATTTCAGTTTTTCATTCAAGTAAAAGTTTTGTGTCTTGGCGTTTCTGTATGTGTTCATTTGTTCTCAGTGTAAATAAGAATAAAAAATGCAGCACAACACACAGACTTAATGAATTAGAGGAGAACAAAAGAACCAGAACCAACATTGAAGTGTGAAACTTTACTTTTTGTAATGTTTTAGATGATGCCTTTAGTTATAGCTTTTAATAGACTAAGCAGAGGAGAGGAATTATTAAAGTAAAGCAAAATATCTGATGAAATATGTTTTGTATGTTGTGAACGTTGTTGCTCAATTTAGTTAATGGGTAATTTTGTTTTTGTATATCATCATCCCCTCCTACGCCTATTAACGCAAAGGGCCTCAGTTAGATTTCGGCAGTCATCTCTATCTTGAGATTTTAATCAATACTTCTCCAATCGTCCTCTCCTACTTCACGCTTCATAGTCCTCAGCCATATAGGTCTGGGTCTTCCAACTCTTCGACTGCCTTGTACAGTTGTAGGTTTGTTGAACTAATCTCTTATATATATATATATATATATATATATATATATATATATATATATATATATACAGAGAGAGAGAGAGAGAGAGAGAGAGAGAGAGAGAGAGAGAGAGAGAGAGAGAGAGAGAGAGAGAGAGAGAGAGACTATAAATAAATTCATCCCTGTTGATAGTTTTGTCGGACATGATATTTTAGGAACGTGATTCTTCTTCACTTGACACTAAGGGCTTTCTCAAAAATAGATCTTCATAAAATTGTATGTGCCGGTATTCCAATTTCCACTGACTCCTCTCATGCATTGGCAATGTAAGTTATTGCTTGTTATGTTCTTGCCGATCTTCTTAATAGTTGTTGGTCGCTATCATTCTTGTCTGGTGGTTCAGCAAAACGGGGCATCTGGTTACTAGCTGCTGCATATGTATGTGCCTATGGTTTGAGTGCCGTTATTGAATACCACATCAATCTCTTGTGAGAAGAGAGGAGAGGTAGCAGTACGAATAATGTTAGTATGCTTTGGAATATCATTGTATAGTAGTTTATTAGATAATATATTAGTACTATTATTTATCTTTTTTTTATTACAGGTAAGACCTGCATTATATACAGGAGACGCGCCATACTGTTGCACTGTAGAAGGTTTGCCGTACATGTTATTTACAGTTTGGGTATGAGGACTGTTAGCATCTCCTGTCTGGTTAAGTAGGCAATGCATCTTAGCCAACTTTATTGCCTTTCCACCCGTGCTCTGACAGGTTTCCATGTTTTTCCAGCCTTTTAAGGTACTTGACTACTTAATGACTGTGCTACACTGTTATAGAGATGGACAATAAATTTAATAATTATTATTAGGTAATATGATCGTGTGTAAAAGATTTGCTATTGCCAAATACTTCGTTCAGTCTCATTAATGTTTATACACACACACACACACACACACACATATATATATATATATATATATATATATATATATATATATATATATATATACAGTATATATATACATATATATATATATATATATATATATATATATATATATATATACTGTATATATATATATATACTAACCTACGTATCCTAACATTGTTGGCTTGAAATGTCACTTCGGCTTCGCTATAACCTACTTTGTTGCTTAGACTTGGAGCAAGGAAAAGCCCTGGTTTGATATAGAAAATAAGGCAGATGACAAAATGATTGATGGGCGAGGGTTACTACAGGTTTAGGTATGTGACGGTTTCTTATGACCCAGTGTTGATAAGGAAGCAGATATGAAACTTGAATGAAAGTTGAAGGAAAAGCTTATGGTAAAGTCGATAGAGATAATGCGGATGGTGTTGAGACTTCTGCTTAAAGAATAAGATGCTAACTATCGAAATAGGGGAAACCAAATATAGGAAAAGTAATCTCTACCAACAAAAGTCGTGTAAGGTGTGCATAAGGATTTGATAATTGCTGATAATGCAGAAGTGTTTAAGTATATTAAACAGACACTTTGGAAGGTTGGATAATATTATCTCGCAATTTTTCACTAATGGTATCTTGTGCCGTATCCGTCTTCATAGATCTAACCAGTTTTTATGGAGAAATAGTTCAAGATGCATTAATAGAACACTAGAGCTTAGTATTATTGATAAACCTCTTATATTACTTATCAATTACTTGTGTGATCTTATGTTAAGATTCGAAAGAAAACGCTAAATATTCGCTATCCAAGACCCTCTTGAAATGATTCTTGTTTGCAATTCAAAGCTTTTGCAACGATGGTTGACAAAAACCAATCTTAGACATGACCTGTGTGGGAATTTCCGCCCAATTTCCGATTTCTTTACTATTATTACATCTCTCCATGACAGTGTGTGTGTCGTTTTACTCATGAGCAGAGTTGCTAAGATCTTTCTATTCCAACGCTTCTAACACGTCGAGTTTTCACTCTGTGGCTTTTCCTCTCCCCCATCCCTGTCCTCATATTCAAATTATGTTAGTTTCCATATTATGTACTCTATCTCCTCTTTTCTCCAACTGACCAAATCGCCTGGAAAAAAAATGAGTCATCTTTACTCTTCTGTTGACTCGCTTTCCACATTGTCATCTTATCTTTACAGTATTCCGCAGTCATTTATCGTGATAACTATTGTTTATGCGCATTTACTAAACATCAACCTCATTGCATAGGTTTCAGCCATATTTCAATACAGCAAAATTTTCTGTTCTTAGGTAAACTTCTCTTGTGCTATACTTTGCATTGCTATCACTGTCTTTTGCGTTTAAACATTTTATTTTTTTTTATTTTAATACTCTCTTTTCGCTTTGCTTATTGTACATCACATTTACTTCCTTGATCCTGTAAGGTTTAACCTTTTGCACCCATTTGATATATTTTATTATATTTCATAGCTGCAATTTTCGCCACCTAAGCTTCCTCGTGCTATTAAGTGTATCATATTTCTAATTGTACACATTTCCATTTCCCCACTAGCCACTACTTTTAATTATAAATGCCAAGTAGTTACGTTTTAAGTGCGTAGTTTTATCAGGGCTATATATTCACTAAAGACTCATCCCACATATATTCTATAATCTTCGTGGAAAGGTGTGTGTACCGCACATGTTTCATACATGCTCATACACTGTAACGTTATTGTTTTTTTTTTCTTTTTTTTTCTCTCGCTCTCTCCCGCACTAATAGAAAAACTTGTTCAAGTTTGCCATTGCGTGTTTCACATTTTTGGAATTTTTATGCCATGTTGTCCCCAACCGCTTGTATATAAGCTCGTTATCTTGTTGAATAAAATTCAGTTACATTCACGTTGCTTTTCTGTTAGTACCTAACAGCTACCTTGCGACAGGTGCAACATTTTCCAATTTCTATTCTTTTTTTTTTTCTGTAGCCTACTCTTTTAAACCTGAAAATTGTGCGTTCTTTGATCATCAGGCATCACTGGCACAATCGTAAGAGTCCTTTTGCCTTTAAAGCTCTGAGTTGGATTTATTCAAAGCTACGTTAGAAGTGAAAACGATCAAACGGGAGGCTGGAGTAGTTATTGATGATACGATTCTGTTTTCTGCTTTACTTTTTCCACTTGAAGTTGATAAAGGTGTGCACGTGCACATTTTATTTCTGAGGGAGTCAGGTGGCTAATTTAACGTTATGTCATGGAATACTTGTTTATTGTTTTATTGTCAATGAATATGAAAAACTTGACTTCGACGGTTGTTGGAAAGAGAGAATTGAGAGGATAGTCGTATATTTAATATATTTCTTCTGATTTAAGGTAATTTTGTCTTGATAACTTATAATACTTTTTGGAAAGTTAATATGTCCCTAAATTCGTGAATTATATAGCAAGCTTATAATTTATATTGTATTTGATTTAACTCTTCGTGTACTTGAAGACACGTGTATAAATTTGAAAGTTAGTATATTCATTTAAAGAACAGCCTTTAACCTTTAGTTTTTATAGTAGAAGTATCGTTAATGTAAAGTTTGATTACTTAAGAAGTAAAGTTATATGCTTTCAGTTAGTTTACTTATATTGAAGCTTTGTTACAATTAAGACAATATGTTATATCCCAGTTTGTCGTGCCCATGATTTGTACGCCAAACATTTGATTCGGGGAATATTTAGATTACATTTCACGTTTTGAATATGCTCAAGTATGGAAACTTTTATATGTAGATGAATGTCTAATTAAGATCATATATGAATATTTTGGGTTTTTATGTCTTCGTACATGTGCCACCAATTACGTTGCTATCATAGAGTTACAATTAAGGTTGCCTTTGACGCTGAGTTCTATGAGTAATGAAGAGCATTATTAAGATGAAATTAGCATGAGATTCCAATTGGTAGCGAATATGATCCGAGCATGATATTCAATATGTATTTCAAATGACGAGCAAAGGAACTTTGGAAATTTAAATTTCTGGAAAATGTCTTCCTTAAAGGTTAAGGTTAAATGTGTCTGGTTTCAGATACGCATCAGAACGTCAGCCGAACATTCTTTATAATAAAAATTTGAAAAATTATCAACCAAGCAGTTAGAAATTGGAACTTGTTAACGACTTATATTATCGATGAATTAGGCTTGATTACAGGGTTGTGAAAGGTTA
>NC_090727.1:38001770-38004270 GCF_036898095.1 Palaemon carinicauda
TTCATTAGCAATTGAAGGTCACTGTATAACTACTGTACTACGTATTATTATTATTATTATTATTATTATTATTATTATTATTATTATTATTATTATTAGAATCCATAGGAAGTGCACCAATTACAACAATTTAGTTATGGGACTTTTACACCAAAGCTTAAAATGCAAATGTCAATAAGTTTCAAATTGAGACGTTTAATAATTGCAGGAAGAGATTTATGAAATATTGTATTGTTGCAATTTTTGTTTTTCAAATAAAACTTTCTCAGCAATAGACGACGGCATCGTGTCTCACTTCATTTATCGAGAGAGAGAGAGAGAGAGAGAGAGAGAGAGAGAGAGAGAGAGAGAGAGAGAGAGAGAGAGAGAGAGAGAGAGAATGACGTTTTATCTTTTTGTCAAAGTGCCGGGAAAAAAGACTACTCGAAAACTCGGTAGCCCCCAACGAGCCAAAGGTCTTAACTTGGCAAACTTTTTGAGCGGCTGCTAGAAGTGGCCTGCCATCTCGAATTGTGCCGGTGGAAATATGGAAATTTAGTTTTCTCTGTTTCCTCTCCGCCTTTCATCTTGAAACTCAAAGGATATGGTATTTTACTCTTTCAAATTTCTTGAAATTGAGCCTTTGTATATTTCAGTAATTACGCAAAAAAAAAAAAAAAAAAAAAAAAAAGAATGGGAAGTGTGGTCGTTAAAATGTTCATTTAAACTTTGAAATAAAGAAATATGTCATTAATGAAAGCCTAATATGGAAAATGACAACCGAAAATTGAAATATTAATAACCATAAAATTTTTGTATATTTCATGAAATATCACTTGCATTTTCGGTAAATATGATTAGGTGTGGTGGCCGATGTGGTAACGTCCCTGACTGGTGACCGGCAGACTGGGGCTCGAGTCCCGCTCAGACTCATTAGTTCCTTTGGTCGCTGCGTCCTCACCCTCCTTGTGAGCTAAGGATGTGGGGTTTTGGGGAGCCTATAGGTCTATCTGGTGAGTCATCAGCCGCCATTACCTGGCCCTCCTTGGTCCTAGCTTGAGTGGAGAGGAGGCTTGGGCGCTGATCATATGTATGTATGGTCAGTCTCTAGGGCATTGCCTTGTTCGATATGGCAATGTCACTTTCCCTTGCCTCTGCCATTCATTGGTGGCCTTTAAACCTATAAAAAGCCGTCAGGTGACAGAAAAGAACAAGAGAGGTATCCATGGGTCGATGTCATTGGTAATATGAGCTTTTGTTAAATGTGTAAAAAAAAGAGAGGCAGAGTTGAAAGATGAAAGATAGAAGGATGTAGTACAGATATCAGGGGACTAGGACGGCAGTTGATAGGTCAAATAAATCAAAGGAAACCAAAAGTTAATGGGATCACACGTGAGATGATGCTATGGTACGGAGGCTGACCAGGGTATACAGTATACGGTGTGCTTCGAGTGAGGCCTTTTGCATATATGGATACTTTCGATGAAAGAATTGATAGGGAAATGTATTTAACAGTTAGTGGAAAGTTCTTAATATATATATATATATATATATATATATATATATATATATATATATATATATATATATATATATATATATATATATATATCCACATTTTCTGTTACAGAAAAGAAATCTTGGGTTATAAAACGTATGACATTATTATGATTATTATCGGTATTATTGAAATTGTTGTTCTTGTTATTATAAGTCAAAGTACACCCCTATTTTGGTACCAGACTACTACAAGCACAAGTGCCCTAAAAGGAAACGGAGAATTAAACAACACGCTTGGAATTGAAATAAGAAATTAAACAATTTAGATATTTGAGTAGAATAGATGAGCGTTAGATAAACTATGAAACTAGATTTATATCAACATGCTTAACTGGAAAGTATTACCACCCAAATTAGATCTCAAACGACGATCCACCGATTCAGCTGTATGATAAGAATGATCATTATATAATTTGGTCACAATCTCCATAAAACTTATACCTATTGGTACTAAGCAAGACCTAATTAACTGCATATGACATACTCTTAGTTTATCAAAGAAATCTTATGTCCCCTGGGTGAACAATCTCTATTTTTATAAAGCAATCGTACAACATTTTCACTGTATTTAGAAAATATTTGTAAATGTGCTGCTTGTGTGTGTGTGTTTTTTTTTTTTTTTAAGCCAGAGCTGCTCCGCACAAGAGGGGTTACGACGAACTTGAATGTGCCTATGTCGTCAGTAGAGTAGTTAATGAAAAAGGGGAAAAGGCCTTTGATTCTAGACCAGTTTCTAGAGTATTTTTGAGGAAACAGTTTTCGAGAAGAAAAAAACAAAACCTTTTCAGGGTCTGTGTTATTGTTTGATGATTTTTAATGCATTCCAAGCTAGAAAATGTATTGTGAAGCATTGAAGTTTCTTTTTATTTTTTTGTATCACTCTCAGTCTGTATACATTAATGTTAGTAAATATTTTTATTTACTAAATGTTGTTGTTCATAAGTTTCATTTCCTATTACAT
>NC_090727.1:38009270-38011770 GCF_036898095.1 Palaemon carinicauda
ATGCATGCAAGTACATACAATATTTTAATGTAATACTGAATTTTTACTAATAGAATCTATTTTCATTCACACGTAAAAAAAAAGAAATACCTCAAACGAATATATTACATTAAATTAGCGCCAGCAGAATTCGATTTCGGCAATAAATGTGAAGATGAATGTCTGAAAAATAGCTTATGCTTTGGAGAATCTCACCCAATTGAATTTCTGTCAAGATCAAAGAGCTGTGCTGGAAACAAGTTCCGAATGAGAAACATCAAAAGTTATGAAGGAGGAGTCCGCTTTCATATACGAAATATTTGAAGCATAAGAGAAGAATATTACGCTCCCACGGAAAATGTCAGATTTTCTTTATGCAGTAACGAGAGACAAATTCTTCACTCCCGTAATAAACAAACAAAACAAAAAAAACGTTGATATTATGAAATTATGAAAAAAAGACTCTTTCAATATTTGTGCAAAAGTGGAGCAAGATATACATGGAATAGAATGGAAAAATATAACACTACAAAGGGCATTATTGTTTACATTCACTGTTTCAGAGTAAACGCATTATGAAGGCAATAGTAACTCTGTGCCCCCATGAAATGGGCTTTTTAACGTGATCACTAATTTCTTGATGATATGCTGGGAATCCAAAAGAAGCATTGTCATCGTATATTAAATGTAAGTTTTTTTTTTTTTCTTTTTTTTTTTACATCGGGTAGGCCACTCCAAAAGTTGTATAACATTCGGCAAGTTGAGGGCCTCTATTATAATATTTAGATGATGCCATCTTATTAGAACACTTTTGATGTAGTATTTACGCTATAGTTTTATTATGAGTTCCAGAAAACATTCCTTATACATTATATTTGGCAATTTTTCTTTTTACGTTGAAGTCATGTTGTGTCCCTTGATTGATTGAGCGTGTCACTTCCCTGGCAACAGACACAGTGCACTATTCCAAAGTTGTTGATTATCTTGCATTAACTCTTTATACTGCAAACCCACAAATACTTGAAGAATGCTAACCACCCATAGCAAACGTAGAGAATCGTAAAAATAACAAGTCAATGCCTTGGTGAATATGGAATTCTATCCATTACAGGCAGAATAATAACTTTACTGGATACCGGCAATTATTCTGTAATAATGGTACCACATAAAGTGACGCTTCCATCAAAATCAATGTTTCGATTCAATATAAGTGATATGGTATTTGCTTGGTAATGTTATATAATTTATTTTAACGAAAAATGGAAAGTTCGAACCCTTGTGTTCGGTCTGTCTTTAGATCGCGCCTTCAATTTCTTTCCTTCCCAACATTTTCTCCAGCCCAATAAATGACACACTACTTAGAAAAGATAGCGTGACCTACCTGGCTTCCAACTTCTTTCTTATTCTTCAGACCTTTTATTTTTAGTTTTCGGTTTTCTTAGGATCTGTTCTTCATCGAATAAATATCATGTATTTGTGCATCTGTTAAGGGGGCGTAGTAAGTAATTCACATGTGAAAAATGGTATTTTGGTGCGAATTAACTGAAAACTAAATCCTGAATAGATTCAAGAGTAAAAGTGCAGAGCTTATATACTAAAAGGGACAAGGAAAATGTCTGCAGAAATTCTACAACACTAAAAAGAAAAGGTAAAATTTCTGCAGAAATTCTACAACACTAAAATAACAAGGAAATGTTTCTACAGAGATTTTTACAACACTAAAAGAACAAGGCAATGTTTAAACAGAAATTCTACAATACTAAAAGTACAAAACAAAATTTCCTCAGAAATATTACATGACTAAAAGGACAAGGTAAAATTTCTGCAGAAATTCTATAACACTAAAAGAACAAGGCAATGTTTCTACAGAAATTCTGCAATACTAAAAGAACAAGGCAATGTTTCTACAGAAATTCTACAACACTACAAGGTCAAGGTAAAATTTCTGCAGAAATTCTACATCACTAAAAGAACAAGGAAAAAATTCTACTATACTAAAAGAGCAAGGTAAAATTTCTACAGAAATTCTACAACACTTAGAGAACAAGGCAAGCTTTCTACAGAGATTCTGCAACACTTGAAGAACAAGGCAAAATTTCTTCAGAAATTCTACAACACTTAAAGAACAAGGAAAAAATTTCTTCAGAATTTCTACAACACTTGAAGAACAAAGCAAAATTTCCACAGAAATTCCACAAAATATCGGAACAGGAAACTAAGGACATTCCATTCGTTTGTAAAGGTTTTCGCATCCAGACACAATATCAGATTAATCCGTATACTCGTTTCGGAAGCTTTGATGCTCCCCTGGTTCCTGAATCGAACATAACATGTATCTCTGTGAATACATATTGCTGCAATGAATTCCAACTTCCGATGCAGTGCAATTTATACCTAAAGCCTGTGAACGGTGTAAAATCTAAAAAATATGCTTTATTTACAGGTTTAGCAACTGCACATTAAGTTGCTGTATTGTTTTTGATGAAGTATGTAACATTTTTCTCTGGTCGTTCTGTTGGAA
>NC_090727.1:38019270-38024270 GCF_036898095.1 Palaemon carinicauda
TACCCCCTCCCAAACATTGCCGACGTGACCTCCTACCTGCACAAAGCGAAGGTTTTCTCTACGCTCGACCTCCTGAAGGGGTATTATCAGGTGCCTATGAACCCAGAAGACATCCCCAAGACTGCCATCACCACTCCGTTTGGTACATACACCTTCAATTACTCCTGTTTTGGCCTTCGTAATGCTGGGGCAACGTTTCAACGTCTCACGGATGGCATCTTAGGGGACCTCCCTTTCTGTGTATGTTATGTGGACGACATACTTGTATACTCCTCCTCAAAAGAGGAACACCTCCGTCACCTGCTCATTGTGCTCGACCGCCTGCAACAAAACGGCCTTGTAGTCCGGTACGACAAGTGTACCTTTGGCATCAACGAAGTGTCGTTATTAGGGCACCGTATCACTCCTGAAGGAGTCCATCTCCTCCCTGAGAAGGTAGCAGCCATTCAGAACTTCCCCACGCCCTCGACCGTCAAAGCTCTGCAGGAATTCTTGGGCATGATCAACTATTATCACCGTTTTCTGCCAGCCATTGCCGCCACTCTTGCTCCCCTCTACGCCTCCCTCAAGGGCAAGCCAAAGGACATGAAGTGGGGTCCCCTTCAAGAAGCAGCCTTCTGCAATGCAAAGAAGGCCCTATCAACTGTTGCGGCTCTCACTTTTCCTATCCCACACGCCCCTCTTCTTCTCTCCACCGATGCCAGATACGTCGCTATTGGTGCAGTACTCGAGCAGGTGGTCAAAGGCTCGCCCCGCCCATTGGCCTTCTTCAACAGAAAACTGTCTAAGGCAAAATCGGGTTATTCTAACTTCAATCGAGAATTGCTGGCGGTGCACTTGGCTGTCCGTTACTTTCGCCATTTCTTAGAAGGTACGCCCTTCGTCATTCGCACAGACCACATGCCTCTGGTGCACGCCTTCACTCGACAGTCTGACGCCTGGTCCGCCCGTCAACGCCGACATCTCTCCGCCATGGCTGAATACAATTGCACCCTTCAATACGTCCCTGGGAAAATGAATCCCGTTGCCGATGCCCTGTCAAGAAACACGTTGGCTGCCGTTCAACTGGGATTGGATTACAACGCCCTGGCTGAAGCCCAACGCCAGGATCCAGAGTATCAAGCTTGTAGGACATCCTGCACGTCCCTCCGTTGGGAAGACTTTCCCCTCGAAGACTCCAACACCACCCTCCTCTGTGACGTCAGTACTGGTAGACCGCGACCTTGGATTCCTGCTCCCATGCGCCGACAGGTGTTTGATTTCATTCACGGCCTTTCACATCCCTCGGGCCGTTCTACTGCACAGCTGCTGAAGGCAAAGTTCATTTGGCACGGCATTTCTAAGGATGCTAAGGATTGAGTCCGCGCCTGTACTTCTTGCCAAACTTCCAAAGTACATCGACACACGGATTCAGGAGTAGGCACCTTTCCTCAACCTCAGCGTCGTTTCGCACACATTCACGTCGACGTTGTAGGCCCCTACCCACATCACAAGGACATCGTTACCTGTTTACCGTCATCGACCGCTCCACTCGTTGGCCTTAAGCCATTCCCATGAAAACTGCAACGTCCGCCTCATGTACATCTGCCTTACTCTCTGGATGGATTTCAAGATTCGGTATCCCTGAGCATATTACTTCTGACAGGGGAACCACTTTCACCTCTCAATTGTGGACGTCATTAGCGAATCTCCTGGGCATCACCCTACATCAGACAACGGCCTACAACCCCGCTGCCAATGGAATGGTTGAACGTTTTCATCGCACCCTCAAAGCAGCTTTGATGTCCCGCTGCAAGGATTGCAACTGGTTTACTCAGCTTGCCTGGGTCCTCCTGGGACTAAGGACCACTCCTAAAGACGCCCTCGACGTCTCGGCAGCTGAAATGGTGTATGGCGACCCGTTGGTCGTCCCTGCCGAATTTTTTCCTTCTACAACCTCCTCCGACGATCTCCAGCGCATACGTCACGTCGTGGGAAAATTTACTCCATGCCGCCAGACTTACAAGCCCCCAGCGAAGCATCACATACCAACGGACTTGCACTCTGCAACGCACATCTTCCTGCGCAGCAACAGTAGCAAGCCACCACTAACGCCCCCTTACACGGGCCCTTTCCTTGTGATCCGACGCAGTCCGAAAGCATTCCTACTAAACATTCGGGGCAAAGAAGACTGGGTCTCCATTGATCGTCTAAAACCTGCTTATCTTCTGCCAGATGACCCGCCTACAGTTCGCCTCTCTAGATCAGGGTACCCTATTTAACATGTACAGTATGTCATTTTTAAGGGGGGAGCCATGTACCAACCGTGTGTCACACAATTGTGCATAATCATTTTGTATATATTATGCTTGTATCTGCGCTCTTCCCTCGCACTAAAAAGAACCTGAATGATCATGTCTCCGGTTTTGCTCTGTAATATTGTCTGTCTCTCGAACGTGTTATGTCCTGTTGCCTTGAGGTTTTGTATATAAAGGAGAGTGTTCCTTAATAAACAACTCAGTTGATTGCATCCTGCCTTTGAGTTCACAACCCTCTCTCAGCCCGTCACAAGACTTTTAAAACGGCAGTATTGCATAATAAGAAAACATTCTACACATGTCAGTATACATTAAGTATTTCTTCTTTCGAGTTTTCTACCTCTGCATTTGAATATGCGAGATTTTACTTTTATATTATGTCTTGTACAGATATTTATTATAGAAAGTAAACTGGGATTTGAACTGCCCTGTTTGGAATCACTAAGATAAGAGGCTGATCTGATGGAAGGGAATTAATTGCACACCATTCCTTATTTAGAGGGACTGTGTGCCTAAAGGCGTTTCCTTAGTAAGGTATTTCAAGTAATACTGTGTCTTCTTTGCTACGTAGATTGCGAGATACTTTTTCTGTAAGTTTCCTTTACTTATAAGTTTGTTGTAATCTGCCTGTCACACGGAACCTATCGGAAGTATTTATTCGATCTGTATAGAGATATGCATATGGTTCAAGTAATCTGCAGTATCCATCGTGCTTAATATTGATGGTTATGCTTCACTGTGACTTTTTTTTTTTTTTTTCTGTGGTGTGTTATATGCTTCAAAGATGTAATAAATGCTGTGTAATATTAAGCTTTATTGAGCTTGATAATATATAGCTGTAGTTTATCATTGGATGCTTAGAGTCAATTTGTACCTGACCAAGGGAACTTTGAATCTATACTTCATTATCATACTTCATTGTCTTGTATATTAATGATCAGATGGATTTAAATAAACTTAGAAAATTTTGGTGAGTGTAATGGTTTTGAAGAAGTTGTGTGTTCACAAAAATTGCGAAATTGTACATTGTTAAAATTCAGCATTCTGTAAAGTACGATATGCTTCTCTTCTTAATATTTTATTATTATCCGAAGTCAGTCCATGAGAGTATAAATTTCATTTTTATATAGTAATGCCATTATAATATTTTTTTTTTATCTATATCCCTTGAATTTATTTCTGAACTGATTGGTCATAAGAAAAGAGTATCAAATGAAAGTATGTGTTTAATCAACAAACTATTCGGAATATACAATAAACACAAGTACGACTACTTTTTAGGATCCTGCAGTAACCCAAACCTATTGCATTGTATAGCAGTATAATTTATGGTGATGAGGGGCATCATAATCAGTCTTAATTAACCTTTTCTCCCCAATTAAAATCGGTTATATAGAAAATTGATCTTCTATATGATGAAATCTGCCGTAATTTTCTAAATACTTTGATTTTCTTCTTTATTTTAGGATTAATCAACACAGGAATAACTTCAATTGAAACAGGTTAAGTAGATTATTTCGATGTACTTTACACAAATAAAATATGTTTGGTAAATAAAGACAATTATATATGAAAAATTATATAAGATATACGATAATGATGTACATGGTATACAAAATGCTTAACTTTAATTATATACAGCTTTACAAATGGCCTAAGAGTACCAAAAATTAATATTTACATCAAAATGCAAGTTTATTTTACATAATTGCACCAATGTTAGTTAAAGGATATAGGAAATAAATAAACCTTGAGGTAAACGAAAAGAAAACATTTGACAAAATAAAATAAAGGGAAGGAACAAATTCCAACACAGTTGCAACAATTTCACTTATACTGTCGAGAAGAATTTCCGTCACTAAAACAACAAGAGAGTCCTTAAAGAGAAATACTGAAGCAATATTTCAGACTTATTACTGGGTTACCTTTCTTTTATTTTTCGTCAAACAATTTCAGTGCCTTGGCCAATGTTGGTGATACTGACTTCGAGGGTGCTGGCCGAACTTGAAGTATTTTGTTTCCTTTTCAGTTCATCTATTTTTCGGTCTTTGGAATTAATTTTACGTTGTGTTTATTTGTCTGTTTGATTTGTCATCGGCGATACTCACTTGCAAAGTTTTATATTTTTTACTAACATTTTATGTCTGTCCTTTTGTGCATCCAGTTTCAGGATATCTTTCGCGCAAACCTGTAAAAATTTCTAAATCTGTTTAGATAGTATACAAATGTTTATTTAATGAAAATTAAATATTTTGAATATCTATCTATCTATCTATTCATCTATTTTTCTATATATCTATCTATCTATCCATCAATCTATCTATCTATCTATTTTTAGATCTATATATGTATCTATCTATGCATCCCCATATATATATATATATATATATATATATATATATATATATATATATATATATATATATATGTGTGTGTGTGTGTGTGTGTGTGTGTGTGTGTGTATAATACGGTATAATAATGAATGTTCATATTGAAATTCTACCTCAAATATTTAAAACTTTTTAATTCTCCCTCTTACATGAAAAAAAAAAAATTCTACCGACCAGGAAAGGGTAATATGATACCTGTAAAAGGAAAAAGTATCCATTCCAGTATTTCAAAGCTTGTGTATCTCATACGTTCAAGGACACATTTTTCTATCTCTTTGTAATATGATAGATAGAGAGGACATGGCTGCTGCTG
>NC_090727.1:38026770-38099270 GCF_036898095.1 Palaemon carinicauda
TATAGTGAATTTTATTGATGGTACTAATGAATTAATGATTGAAACAAAGCCCTCAAGATTATAATTTTCTTCTAAAATACCTAGAACATCATCAGCATATCGATACTACACAATTTGGGAAGACCACACTGAAGGGATTAATCTAGATTAAAAAAATTCCATATATGTGTTGGATAAAAATGGGGACAAAGGATTACCCATAGCCATACCAAAAACCTGTTCATAGAAATCTCCATTAAAACTTAATTAACACTTTTTAATGCACAAACAAATGAGTTCAATAATAGTATGGGTTGATAAAGGTAAATCATAAGCATCTAAAATACTCGACAGGAAATCCAATAAGTCATCAACCGGCACTTTGGTAAACAATGAAGTTACATCAAAACTTACTAATCTATGTCTAGACGTAAGGTTAACTTTTTGTAATTTTTCGCAAAGATCAACAGAATTTTTTATATGAGAGGTTGAAATAGATCCTAAGATCGGGGAAAGTAATTTGACTAAATATTTGGATAATTTACAGTTAATAGAACCTGTAGCACTGATAATTGGTCTGATTGGATATCCTGTTTTATGGGTTTTAATTAAACCATATAAATAAGGCAAAGACGGACCAGTAGAGATAAAGGCATTAATTAAGGATTTTTCTTGTTTTAAGATAGATTTTAAGTTTTTATTAAAATCTTTGATGATATCGTCTAAGGGATTAACTCTTGATTTTATGTAAATGGAAACATCAGATAAAAGTACATACATCTTTTCTAAATAAGTTGTTTTGTTCATAATAACTAATAAATTAGCTTTGTCTGCTTTTGTAATATGTAATTCACAGTCATTTTTCAACGATTTTAAGGCTGTTAAAAACCGTTTAGGGAAATTGCTGGTGTTTGCATATCCCATCACAGAATAAATAAGCCCTTTAGCATTGTCGATGTTACACAGGGGAATATTCTTAGTTTTTTCCAATTTTACAAAGGCAGAGGCAATATCTACACTATTAGGTTTTTTATTTACTGCGAATGATAAACCATACCCCAAAAACCTAATAGTGTAGATATTGCCTCTGCCTTTGTAAAATTGGAAAAAACTAAGAAAATTCCCCTGTGTAACATCGACATTGCTAAAGAGCTTATTTATTCTGTGATGGGATATACAAACACCTGAACAGAAAGGTTCGTTTTTTATTTAGCTCTATACTGAGTCCAAAGATGGACAGAATATTTGCATAGCATTTGCGAATATAATTATATTTGATAATAAATTCATTAATTAATTTTGTGGTTTTTTTTTTTTTTACCTAAAACATACAGCCAATCTTTCTCTTGAAGATATCGATTCTCTAAAATAGATGTCTTCCTTCATTATATCTGATCTAATTTTGGATATCGATTCTCTGAAATAGGTGTCTTCCTTCATTATATCTGATCCAATTTTGGATACCGATTCTCTGACATAAGTGCCTTCCTTCATTATATCTGATCTAATTTTGGATATCGATTCTCTGAAATAGGTGTCTTCCTTCATTATATCTGATCCAATTTTGGATACCGATTCTCTGAAATAGGTGTCTTCCTTCATTATATCTGATCCAATTTTGGATACCGATTCTCTGACATAGGTGTCTTCCTTCATTATATCTGATCCAATTTTGGATACCGATTCTCTGACATAGGTGTCTTCCTTCATTATATCTGATCCAATTTTGGATACCGATTCTCTGACATAAGTGCCTTCCTTCATTATATCTGATCTAATTTTGGATATCGATTCTCTGAAATAGGTGTCTTCCTTCATTATATCTGATCCAATTTTGGATACCGATTCTCTGAAATAGGTGTCTTCCTTCATTATATCTGACCCAATTTTGGATACCGATTCTCTGAAATAGGTGTCTTCCTTCATTATATCTGATCCAATTTTGGATACCGATTCTCTGAAATAGGTGTCTTTCTTCATTATATCTTATCCAATTTTGGATACCGATTCTCTGACATAGGTGTCTTCCTTCATTATATCTGATTCAATTTTGGATACCGATTCTCTGACATAGGTGTCTTCCTTCATTATATCTGATCCAATTTTGGATACCGATTCTCTGACATAGGTGTCTTCCTTCATTATATCTGATCCAATTTTGGATACCGATTCTCTGACATAGGTGTCTTCCTTCATTATATCTGATCCAATTTTGGATACCGATTCTCTGAAATAGGTGTCTTTCTTCATTATATCTTATCCAATTTTGGATACCGATTCTCTGACATAGGTGTCTTCCTTCATTATATCTGATCCAATTTTGGATACCGATTCTCTGAAATAGGTGTCTTCCTTCATTATATCTGATCCAATTTTGGATACCGATTCTCTGACATAGGTGCTTTCCTTCATTATATCTGATTCAATTTTGGATACCGATTCTCTGACATAGGTGTCTTCCTTCATTATATCTGATTCAATTTTGGATACCGATTCTCTGACATAGGTGTCTTCCTTCATTATATCTGATCCAATTTTGGATACCGATTCTCTGAAATAGGTGTCTTTCTTCATTATATCTGATCCAATTTTGGATACCGATTCTCTGACATAGGTGCTTTCCTTCATTATATCTGATTCAATTTTGGATACCGATTCTCTGACATAGGTGTCTTCCTTCATTATATCTGATCCAATTTTGGATACCGATTCTCTGACATAGGTGTCTTCCTTCATTATATCTGATCCAATTTTGGATACCGATTCTCTGAAATAGGTGTCTTTCTTCATTATATCTGATCCAATTTTGGATACCGATTCTTTGAAATAGGTGTCTTTCTTCATTATATCTGATCCAATTTTGGATATCGATTCTCTGACATAGGTGCTTTCCTTCATTATATCTGATTCAATTTTGGATACCGATTCTCTGACATAGGTGTCTTCCTTCATTATATCTGATCCAATTTTGGATACCGATTCTCTGAAATAGGTGTCTTTCTTCATTATATCTGATCCAATTTTGGATACCGATTCTCTGAAATAGGTGTCTTTCTTCATTATATCTGATCCAATTTTGGATACCGATTCTCTGAAATAGGTGTCTTTCTTCATTATATCTGATCCAATTTTGGATACCGATTCTCTGACATAGGTGCTTTCCTTCATTATATCTGATTCAATTTTGGATACCGATTCTCTGAAATGGGTGTCTTCCTTCATTATATCTGATCCAATTTTGGATACCGATTCTCTGACATAGGTGTCTTCCTTCATTATATCTGATCCAATTTTGGATACCGATTCTCTGAAATAGGTGTCTTTCTTCATTATATCTGATCCAATTTTGGATACCGATTCTCTGAAATAGGTGTCTTTCTTCATTATATCTGATCCAATTTTGGATACCGATTCTCTGACATAGGTGCTTTCCTTCATTATATCTGATCCAATTTTGGATACCGATTCTCTGAAATAGGTGTCTTCCTTCATTATATCTGATCCAATTTTGGATACCGATTCTCTGAAATAGGTGTCTTCCTTCATTATATCTGATCCAATTTTGGATACCGATTCTCTGAAATAGGTGTCTTTCTTCATTATATCTGATCCAATTTTGGATACCGATTCTCTGAAATAGGTGTCTTCCTTCATTATATCTGATCCAATTTTGGATACCGATTCTCTGACATAGGTGTCTTCCTTCATTATATCTGATCCAATTTTGGATACCGATTCTCTGAAATAGGTGTCTTTCTTCATTATATCTGATCCAATTTTGGATACCGATTCTCTGACATAGGTGTCTTCCTTCATTATATCTGATCCAATTTTGGATACCGATTCTCTGAAATAGGTGTCTTTCTTCATTATATCTGATCCAATTTTGGATACCGATTCTCTGAAATAGGTGTCTTTCTTCATTATATCTGATCCAATTTTGGATACCGATTCTCTGAAATAGGTGTCTTTCTTCATTATATCTGATCCAATTTTGGATACCGATTCTCTGACATAGGTGCTTTCCTTCATTATATCTGATTCAATTTTGGATACCGATTCTCTGAAATAGGTGTCTTCCTTCATTATATCTGATCCAATTTTGGATACCGATTCTCTGAAATAGGTGTCTTCCTTCATTATATCTGATCCAATTTTGGATACCGATTCTCTGAAATAGGTGTCTTCCTTCATTATATCTGATCCAATTTTGGATACCGATTCTCTGAAATAGGTGTCTTTCTTCATTATATCTGATCCAATTTTGGATACCGATTCTCTGAAATAGGTGTCTTCCTTCATTATATCTGATCCAATTTTGGATACCGATTCTCTGACATAGGTGTCTTCCTTCATTATATCTGATCCAATTTTTGATACCGATTCTCTGACATAGGTGCTTTCCTTCATTATATCTGATCCAATTTTGGATATCGATTCTCTGAAATAGATGTCTTCCTTCATTATATCTGATCCAATTTTGGATACCGATTCTCTGACATAGGTGCTTTCCTTCATTATATCTGATCCAATTTTGGATATCGATTCTCTGAAATAGGTGTCTTCCTTCATTATATCTGATCCAATTTTGGATACCGATTCTCTGAAATAGGTGTCTTCCTTCATTATATCTGATCCAATTTTGGATACCGATTCTCTGACATAGGTGCTTTCCTTCATTATATCTGATCCAATTTTGGATACCGATTCTCTGACATAGGTGTCTTCCTTCATTATATCTGATCCAATTTTGGATACCGATTCTCTGAAATAGGTGTCTTCCTTCATTATATCTGATCCAATTTTGGATACCGATTCTCTGAAATAGGTGTCTTCCTTCATTATATCTGATCCAATTTTGGATACCGATTCTCTGACATAGGTGTCTTCCTTCATTATATCTGATTCAATTTTGGATACCGATTCTCTGAAATAGGTGTCTTCCTTCATTATATCTGATCCAATTTTGGATACCGATTCTCTGACATAGGTGCTTTCCTTCATTATATCTGATCCAATTTTGGATACCGATTCTCTGAAATAGGTGTCTTCCTTCATTATATCTGATCCAATTTTGGATACCGATTCTCTGAAATAGGTGTCTTCCTTCATTATATCTGATCCAATTTTGGATACCGATTCTCTGACATAGGTGCTTTCCTTCATTATATCTGATCCAATTTTGGATACCGATTCTCTGAAATAGGTGTCTTCCTTCATTATATCTGATCCAATTTTGGATACCGATTCTCTGACATAGGTGCTTTCCTTCATTATATCTGATCCAATTTTGGATACCGATTCTCTGAAATAGGTGCTTTCCTTCATTATATCTGATCCAATTTTGGATACCGATTCTCTGAAATAGGTGCTTTCCTTCATTATATCTGATCCAATTTTGGATACCGATTCTCTGAAATAGGTGCTTTCCTTCATTATATCTGATCCAATTTTGGATACCGATTCTCTGAAATAGGTGTCTTCCTTCATTATATCTGATCCAATTTTGGATACCGATTCTCTGACATAGGTGCTTTCCTTCATTATATCTGATCCAATTTTGGATACCGATTCTCTGAAATAGGTGCTTTCCTTCATTATATCTGATCCAATTTTGGATACCGATTCTCTGAAATAGGTGCTTTCCTTCATTATATCTGATCCAATTTTGGATACCGATTCTCTGAAATAGGTGCTTTCCTTCATTATATCTGATCCAATTTTGGATACCGATTCTCTGAAATAGGTGCTTTCCTTCATTATATCTGATCCAATTTTGGATACCGATTCTCTGAAATAGGTGTCTTCCTTCATTATATCTGATCCAATTTTGGATACCGATTCTCTGAAATAGGTGTCTTCCTTCATTATATCTGATCCAATTTTGGATACCGATTCTCTGACATAGGTGCTTTCCTTCATTATATCTGATCCAATTTTGGATACCGATTCTCTGAAATAGGTGTCTTCCTTCATTATATCTGATCCAATTTTGGATACCGATTCTCTGAAATAGGTGTCTTCCTTCATTATATCTGATCCAATTTTGGATACCGATTCTCTGACATAGGTGCTTTCCTTCATTATATCTGATCCAATTTTGGATACCGATTCTCTGAAATAGGTGTCTTCCTTCATTATATCTGATCCAATTTTGGATACCGATTCTCTGACATAGGTGTCTTCCTTCATTATATCTGATCCAATTTTGGATACCGATTCTCTGAAATAGGTGTCTTCCTTCATTATATCTGATCCAATTTTGGATACCGATTCTCTGACATAGGTGTCTTCCTTCATTATATCTGATCCAATTTTGGATACCGATTCTCTGAAATAGGTGTCTTTCTTCATTATATCTGATCCAATTTTGGATACCGATTCTCTGACATAGGTGCTTTCCTTCATTATATCTGATTCAATTTTGGATACCGATTCTCTGAAATAGGTGTCTTCCTTCATTATATCTGATCCAATTTTGGATACCGATTCTCTGACATAGGTGTCTTCCTTCATTATATCTGATCCAATTTTGGATACCGATTCTCTGACATAGGTGCTTTCCTTCATTATATCTGATCCAATTTTGGATATCGATTCTCTGAAATAGGTTGTCTTCCTTCATGATATCTGATCCAATTTTGGACAAAATATACTCGAATGTCCCTTTTGGCATGCGGAAATAACTAAAGAATTTTTCTTCTTCATCTATACGATGGGGATATAAAGTGTTATATTCTCCTTCACTCTTCACTAGCATAGGATGCACCCAAAATCTCCTCCTTTTTCTCTCTCCCTCTTCCTCATCCAGCGCTATGGCTATACCCGCTAATTCTAGAGCCGAAAAATCACACATGGTTCACCAATGCCATTACAAAACAAACTGAGCTCAGAAGAGCTTGAGCAGCATATGTGAACACACCAGTAAAATGAGCTGAGTGAGAGCTTGACCGTGACTTGGGCGTGAGCGTGAGTGTCAGGTGTGAATCAGCCCGTAAGAGTTAAGCAGTTTTTCACTATTTTTTTTCTTGGACTTCTTAACCTTCATCCATATCAAATTTATTTTTTTACCAATTCAAAAGTTTTAAGTATCTTTTAAAACATCAATGCTGTCCTTAGAGGCAGAATTTTAAAGTGTTAGCCCACGAAAACCAACTCAACATTTGGGTGATAATAATACACGAGGAAAAGAATAAATTAGCCAATTCAGACTGAAGAAAAAACAAATTTTCATAATATTCTATAGTGTCATGTCATAAGATAATTGTGTTAAATAAATTAGTCACATTTTTAATTACTTTTTGAAAACTACAAAATGGTATTCATTTCTTAAAATATTCTCCTTTTTAAAATTCTTGCTCTCGGCCTTGATTTACCAATATATTCTGTGACATATGCGAATTAGTATTACTTATTATTATAGGCAAGATGATTCTTACCGTTTTTTTTTTTTTTATGTTCAGTCACGGTCGTCAACTGTCCAATATCAATATGCCAAAGTTGTTCTTTATTTGTAAGCTAATGGGAATGACTTGGGGCCTTTATCTAGTAAAAACTAAGAGAAAATTAGAATAAGGAGAAAAAAAAAAGCCCTTTGGCTTATAGAATCTTGTTTTTCCAAATAGGGTTGTAGCTTAGCAAGTCATAATGATAATAATGATAATAATAATAATAATAATAATAATAATAATAATAATAATAATAATAATAATAATAATAATGATAATAATTCAGCTTATCATCATCATCATCTCCTCCTACGCCTATTAACGCAAAGGGCCTCAAGAGGAGTCTTAACTAAATTTATTAGAGGATAGATAGTTCTTTGTGATGCGCGGTGATTATCTAACTAAAGCAAATGACCCCTGCTGGTCCATACTGATTCCAGTAAGTTCATCCGCCAAGCATCAGAAGTAAAAGCCGAATAGGAGATTTTGCGGGAAACAATTATCTATCTAAATCTATCTATCTGTATATAAATGTATATATATATATATATATATATATATATATATATATATATATATATATATATAAAATATGTATATATATATATATATATATATATATATATATATATATATATATATATGTAACTGGATTTTTACGCCTAAAAGACTTTTATATATAGATTGTCAATTAAAAACTGTAACTTTACTTAGTGGAATAATTTCTGGTATGTTTGACTAAAGTTTATTAAAAGTGTAATTTCTACCAAGCAAAATAAACTAGGTTATCCTGGAGTCTGTTGAGTACACGTTTATGTTTAGCGAGAGGTTAATCGTTATTGGCTGTTCAATTAAAGAAATACTGGCAGTTTTCATGTTGTTGTTTTTTTTTTCAGTAAACTCGTACTTTTTATCGACAATTGATTATTTTCAGCTACGCTCCTTCTATAAAAGTCATATTAATTAGGCAAAGGAAAACTTCCCAGCAGTAAATGTAGCAATGCACGTTTTTTATAAATGCAAGGGAGAAAATTTCGTGCTAATTTGGGCGCACACTTTCACTTGAACTCTGGTGCATTAGACACACAAACGACCAAAAGAATTTCGAGTTTGATTAAGTTTTGCTACAAATTTCAAACGCATTTTTTCTTAATCTGTTGAACTTTAAAATGAGTTATATAGGTAAGCAGGCACTATCAATAGGTACTACAACTAAATATGTTATTGTAAGGACTCATCTGTTGTAAATTATTACAATCTGAGATACAAATCTTTTAATGAAGAATATTTACAATAATTTTTAATTGAATTCTGCGTTTTTAAAGTACAAATCCAAATGTAATTTCATTGATTATACATACATGAATGCATATGTGTATATAAAAAATTGAATTCGGTGTTTTTAAAGTACAAAGCTATAAGAAGTTTCGTTAATTATAGGCTAACTACATGAATGCAAATGTATATATAAAAATTGAATTCGGTGTTTTTAAAGTAGAAAACGAAATCTAATTTAATTTATTAGACATACGTGAATGCAAATGCATATTCAATGCAGTAAAAAATGAACCACAACTGGGGGCACCTGGCTTATAGTAACACGTCTCCACAGATCACTAGTCCGCTTTCCACTCTCTCTCTCTCCCCCTCTCTCTCTCTCTCTCTCTCTCTCTCTCTCTCTCTCTCTCTCTCTCTCTCTCTCTCTCTCTCTCTCTCTCTCATAGAATTATATTTAAATTTCATGCAGGAATTTTACAAACTGGTAAACTAGATATGGCATAGAATTGATTTATGCAGTAAATAGTGACATGGAGAAGAAACAGGTGTGGTGCTTTGTGCTTTCCTGCCTCACTAACTTCATTAACTGGGTGATGGTATACTCTTGATCGCTTCGTGTATTTTCTTTCCCCCTTTTTCGTGTTATTTTAAACTTATTTTTGTTATATTTGTGTTAAACTTTAACAATACAACAATATCTTATCTTGCATACGATTTTAGATATCTACATTGTTAGTATGACGATCGTAGAGTTGATTGGGTTGTAGATGGATTCAGAAAAAGACAAGAGGTATCATTGGACATCGATGTTTCAGATGAAAATTAGAGGTTAGGGTTCAAACACTAAATATTAGAGAAGTTCAAAGAAAAATGGTCATTCATATTCTAATGATGCCAATCCTTATCCCGTTAAGATACTACCGCTAGAGTTATGGCCAGAGAGCACTACATTGAATCCTCTCTGGTTACGGTTCACTTTCCCTTTGCTTACACATATACCGAATAGTCTGGCCTATTCTTTACAGTCTCTCCTCTGTCCTCATACACCTGCCAACACTGAGATTACCAAACAATTCTTCTTCACCCAAGGAGTTACTGCACTGTAATGGTTCAGTGGTCACTTTCCTCTTGGTAAGAGTAGAAGAGACTCTTTAGCTATCGTAAGCAGCTCTTCTAGGAGAAGGGCACTCCAAAATCAAACTGTTGTTATCTAGTCTTGGGTAGTGTCATAGCCTATGTGCCATGGTCTTCCATGTCTTGGATTAGAGTTCTCTTGCTTGAGGGTACACTTGGGCACACTATTCTATCTAATTTCTCTTCCTCTTGATTTGTTAAAGCTTTTATAGTTTATATAGGAAGTATTTATTCAAATGTTGTTACTGTTCTTAAAAGATTTTATTTTTCCTTATTTCCTTTCCTCACTAGGCTATTTTCCCTGTTTGGGCCCCTGGGCATATAGCTTCCTGCTTTTCCAACTAGAGTTGTAGCTTAGCTAGTAATGATAAGAACTCGTGATTGGCACCACTTATGCCATCAGCAGATTCTAGAGATTGCACTTTCCATAGTAGAGAGATATGGAAGGGCATTTCTCAACGCTTCTCATTGGGAATAATAAAAAGAATGAGACTGATGATGTGGTTTATTCAATTGTTTCGAATGTGAAGGCGAAGAATAAAATGAGGGGAGAATATAGTAGATTATTCATTGTATGTGCAGGCAAAAGAAAAGTAGACACAGCTTAGAAGTCTCCTTTTGAGGCACAACTGGTGTATAACCGACCTGTACACGCAGGCATTTATTTGTGTAGATTCTTCACCTGAGCTGTTTTGTTGAATGTTTGGTTTATTCTCTCTCTCTCTCTCTCTCTCTCTCTCTCTCTCTCTCTCTCTCTCTCTCTCTCTCTCTCTCTCTCTCTCGTTTTTTTTATTCCATAACATTGCTGTCTAAAGGTTTTCGTTCTTAGTGTCAATTAAATGCGTTGGAAATGAAGAGTAGGTTTACTATGCTATAAAAAGAGGAGGGAGTACATAAATGAATAAATACTATTGCTGAAACTAATTCTTATCACAAATGTAATACCTCAGTCATCATTGACTTACTTTCAAGGATTTAAAAATAAATTTTACCTTACAGAATATATTGAAAGAAGGTACTTGTGTCTTAAATGTGTATCTATGCTTCTAGAATTAACCTTTAGAAATTCTTCTCTCTTTCATCTCTCGGGTCAACATCCTATAGAGATATTACGTGATGCAGTGCTACCCAGGAGTGCCATTGGAGGCATTCATCATCACCCGACTAGAAATACGGGCCTGAAAGAGTGTTGTGACCTTACATCGACTCCTGACTAACTCAAAAAGTAATTCAGAGGGAAAGATGAGGAAGGAAATGCACTGATGGTAGAAGTGGTATCTCAGGGGAGGAGATTAAAACTAGAACATTGATTATTTATTCATGACTGTATAAATGCCAATTTACTGTATTGTAGATCCGTACTTCAGATATTGTCAAAGGAATTAATGTTTATTATAGGCTTTTGATCATGTTAATGTGAATTAATTCCGTCAATTAATGTGCATCTAGTTAAAGTAGAATTAATAATAAGATCACTTTCCTTTAATTTGTTTGAATACATTTGGACTGAAGAATGGTAATTGTGTAATACTATTGTTATGTAAATGCATGATGGGTCACCAGTGAGAAACAGTAGCAAGGGACATATCACAGCGCTTGTAATAGACCACTTAGGAAATCATTTCCTCTCAGAGAAAAAAAGCCACATTGTTCTGGTAATTTTATTAACCATACTGGTCATCATTGAACGTTCCTTATGTTTAGATGGTTGACCTACAAGAAAATGGGGATGCTGTCAAATCTCATAAATAATTGCGGACAACAATAAAGGCTGCGCCATATTGGAGCCCCCCCCCCTGTAATAATATCAAGGCTTATAATGATAAATTATATAGTGTATATATATGTATGTATATATATATATATATATATATATATATATATATATATATGTATATATATTTATTTATATATATATGTATATATATACACATTATATACATATACATACACGGTCAAAGCCTCTCTCTCTCTCTCTCTCTCTCTCTCTCTCTCTCTCTCTCTCTCTCTCTCTCTCTCTCATATATATATATATATATATATATATATATATATATATATATATATTATTATTATTATTATTATTATTATTATTATGTTTATTATTATTACTTGCTAAGCTACAACCCTAGTTGGAAAAGCAGGATGCTATAAGCCCAGGGGGTCCCAACAGGGAAAATAGCCCACTTGGGAAAGGAAGCAAGGAAAAATGAAATATTTTAAGAACAGTAACACACACATACACACACACACACACACATATATATATATATATATATATATATATATATATATATATATATATATATATATATACAGACATACATACATACATACACACACATGCATATCTATAACAGGTCAGCTTTATTTACTTGTCATTTCGAAAGCACTTTTACATAGTTACAACAGGAATTACCTCAAGAGCCCTTACTAACGTTTCTCGTAAGATGAAGCTCCAGCCAGTCTTCTCCAGTGAAAGATTCTATGCCCCCATAATGTGACATTCCCATCAGGCCTCATCTAGGGAAAATATTGATTAAATGTAATGACTATGAAGGTATCAATTATATACTTTTAATATTTTGTCTATGTGGGGCGAGAGACACTACACGTAAACTTCCACAGTTCCTTACTCCAAGAGGAGGTGCGCGCATGCCCTTGCTAAATGTCAGTTGTGTCATATGTAGGACACTCCTTTTACTGGCAGGTTGCTGAATTGCAGGTTGCAATGAAAGACACAGAGGACCCATATAGGGCCACCGCTGCCACCAATTGTTGGTGTGGTACTGTTATAAACACACATTAGAGTTCCATTTCATGTCTCTTCAATGTATCATGCCCGGACGGAACCACGTCCTATTCCCAAATCTTCGTTGCAAGAGATGGTTGCATCGGTAGGTCCACGAATTACAAGGTTCAAGGAATTAACACTATCATCAGAGAACGGGCCTACTTCGCGAATTTAACGTGCATCCCATCCTTACCTCTCCCATACAACGCATGAGTGGCTAAGCGGTTGATGAAATTAACAGAGGTGGACCACCCGTCACCGACTTATGCAGATCTTCGTTGCTACGTGTTACTAGCAGCAATCAGCGTTACGGTGATGATATTTATCGCCGTTAACATCTTTGTTTGGAGTAGGTTAAGGCAAAGACAGATGGAGCTCAAAAGGAACGTTTTGCCATGTCCAGACAACACTCCTTATTTGTTTAAAAAAAAAAAATTCAATTTAGAGCCGTTTGAAATAGGCCCTTTCATTCGCTCGAAGGAGTAAAATTGTTTGGAATAGTGTTGTGCACGAAAAGCGGTCCGTACGCTAGTAATATGTAGTTGAAAAGACTAGAATATTTGCATTTTAAAAAACATTTAAAAAAAAACACACATATTTTGGGCACCAAATACAATATATAAGCCCTATATGTTAAAATAGAATACCTATGGGCATCTAATAAAATATATAAGCCCTATATATAAATATATATATATATATATATACATATATATAAATATATATATATATATATATATATATATGTGTGTGTGTGTGTATATATATATATATATATATATATATATATATATATATATATGTGTGTGTGTGTGTGTGTATACGAAACCGTGCTGCGTGTACGTACCAGGAATTTTTGTTTGTGCACTGAAATTATATCTTTATCAAGGTAACAAATATTCTTTATTAGTTACCGTATTATAATAATCTGTATTTTTGACAAAGGTGACAACGATTCTTTAACATATAATCATTTGCTAGCAATGTACCATATAATAATCTGTATTTTCCATGCATTTTTCTTTGTTTTTGACAATATATGTTAGGTATGTATATATATATATATATATATATATATATATATATCTATATATATATATATATATATATATATATATACAAATATATATATATATATATATATATATATATATATACATATATATATATATATATATATATATATATATATATATATATATATAAACTTGAATACTAAATACAAAAGAAATGTACTCTATTTCCAAGCACAAGAAAACAAAAACTTTAAATAAGAATTCTATGAGTTATATGTATGAAATTCCAGGGAATAATGGTATTTACCTCCATTCAAGATTTAAGGAATCTCATGTAGGAAAGTAAAAGGCTTACCGATATGGCTCCAGGTCTATATTTTTGGTTTAATTGAAGCTGTTTGGATTAAGGCTTAGCCCTTTATCCCGTATACGATTTGCGTAATCCTCTTTCATTTTTTTTTTCTAAAACTAGTTGCGTAAATATTTTCCTTTCAAATTTGACTATCGAGGAGTAATGGCTATTGGTTATTCATCTCTAAATATATTTTACCATTTATATGAAATCATTATCCTTTTCATTGATATGATTGTTGTTGGAATATATTTTTGGATTACATTTCATTTGTATAATATTAAAACAAAACTTTTACGATAAACTTCTGACAGCCAAAAACACCTATTAGAAATCATGGTTCTTCTCCGGGAATTATATTTTCTTTGGTTTCTTTCAACTATTGTTTATTGTACTTTCAGATTTATTATTTTATTTCCTCATCCAGTTACTGATCATGAATTTCCCATTACATTATACTGTGCTTAATATTGTACTTGGATTTGCTGATGGCTGACCTACCATCTATATCTTCGTAGCATATTAATTTTAATACATTAAAATAACACAACTTAAATGTACATCATTGTATTTCATTACCAGTGAAATATTTCAATATAAGTATTACATCCACTTCATTATCGACATTATGTAACAATCATAAGAACTACTCTGAAATGTAATTAACCCAAATGATTTACATTTAACTCTCAGCTATCATTAAAGAAGGGTTAGCCATTCAATAGTTAGAAGCAGCTGTGAAAAGAAACTTCTTTAAAGTCGAGAAATGAACTCCGATGTTAGCTTGACCGGATGGCGGAAAAACCCAATACCGATTGGGGGGACGCTTTCAAAGGGGACTAATCTGTACCAGACTTTCAAATTGAGAACCTAAAGTTGTGTTGTAACTTTATTTTGGCTTAATCTGAAGTTTGTTTTCAATTGACTTTTGAAGAACTATTTAAATCAGTTCATTAACTGAAATTCGTGTCGATTTCAAACGACTTGGTGTACGTAGGCTCCATAGTCATTTTTTTTAATGAGGCGCATTTGTACTGACTCGAAGGGCTGCCCTTTTAGTTCGGAAAAAATTTCCTAATCGCTGATTGGTTGGACATAAAAATTCTAACCAATCAGCTAGTAGGAAAGTTTTCCGAGCTAATAGGGCACCCCTGCGATTCGCGCAAATGCGCTTCAGGAGAAAAAATTGACTATAGCATATTTTTAATAGAGTAATTTCATTATACGCCTGAGTTGATTGTTATTTTTCGAGGCTATATAAATCGGGTTTGGATGGATTAGGATATGCATTTATATTGATATTTCAATCCTATCGGTTAATGGTTGACTTTTCTCTCCAATATAACGGGACGTAGGTATAAAATATAAATAAATTGGTGTCTGTTGCAAGTCGTGCAATTTTAAACCAGTTTCTGAAATTTCATTTGAGATATTTCTTTTTTTATTTTTGCCAGTATTTCAACATTTCTGACTCTTTCCCTCCCACATATTCATCTGAATCACTGTCTTTGTAGGTAGGTTTTAATATATAAGGCAAATATGCGGTGTTGAGACATAAGAGAAGTTAATATCAACAATTGAATAGCAATTAATTTGTAAAACTTTCAAGAAATGCATCTTTTGTCAAAGTGAAAGAAAATTTATTTAATTTCTGTAACAAACGCTTCGCTTTCAACAAAAGAATAAATAGAAACGCTCTCAATAATTTATCTTCTTCACCTTTCATTGTCTACAACCCTCACGCCATATCCTATTGTTTCCAATATTTATCTGATTTGCATGAAACTAGTGCAAAAATTTGCAAAATTCAATTACCTAACTTGTGATATACGACATTATATGGGCGAAGTGCCCGTTCTAGTTGCTTCTCTCATAAGCTTTACTCAGGTGTGGCATAGGCTTTTCTTTTTACGCATCCACACACACACACACACACACACACACATATATATATATATATATATATATATATATATATATATGTGTGTGTGTGTGTGTGTGTGTGTGTGTTTGCATGTATATGAATATGTATATGTATCACCGTGCTAGGCGGTATATCTCAGCAATCCATGTTTGCCAACGGTTATACTGTAAAAGCGGATGAGCAACTTGGTGAGGTAACCAGAACTTTGGGCGTGGAGGAAATGCCCCCCTAAATCTCGATGAATTCACAGGCAGCAGGGTGACGGATTGTGTTTAAGGCAATAGACAAGATGTCTCTTAGGCTTCTACTCTCGATGCCTGGCTGATGATCTTAATCGAATCAGTAGGGACTGACAGGGGTCACTTGCATTAGTTAGATAGTCACTGCGCATCACAAGGCTATCCTTTGATGAAATTAGCCAGTGAATTCTCTATGGATTTAGTCAGTCTATGACTGAGGAAATCTAACTGTGGCCCTTTGTGTCAATATGTGTAGGAGATGATGATGATGATGATGATGATCTAGTCCACAAATGCCATCAATAGTGGATTCCTATATTCTACACATTGCTGTATAACAAGTCTTAAAATGAAAATTTGGTCAATACAACTTTTACCTTTTCTAAATCCCGCTTGTTTATCTCTCAGCATTTTATCAATCTCTCTCTCTCTCTCTCTCTCTCTCTCTCTCTCTCTCTCTCTCTCTCTCTCTCTCTCTCTCTCTCTCTATATATATATATATATATATATCCTTCCACCTACGTCATCCATCCTTCCAGCTTCGCCATCCATCCTTCCACCTGCGTCATCCTTCCTTGCACCTACGCCATCCATCCTTCCAGCTACGTCATCCATCCTGTGTAACTCCACATTTTTCATCCTTACATTTGTTTTGTGTCTCTTATTATACCTACAGTTCGTCTTAAATGCTTCCCAAAATATCTTTACTGTCTTTCATCATGAAAAAGTCCATTTCACTGGAAATTTGAGAACAGTAATTAGTTATTAAACCTGTCAAGTACATTAAGCAGATTTAGAAAGTCAATCCTCAAAAAGTTATAGTATAAGTAATAGTTTAAGCACCGAAAAATTCTGTAGTATTTGGATAAAATCTTAATTAGGAGTATGTGAATGTTCGAATTTTCAGTAATTGCCAAAATCCCCTGAAATCAGGAAAGGCCTCCTTGATTAATGGTCGAAAACGATTTCTTCAAGAGTCAAGATCTTTTAATTCCAGACACATCTTTCAGTTTATCGGTCTCATTTCATCGATTACGTTGCCACAGGCGTTGATTAATGAAAGGACAGGAATGGATAGTTTGAGTTTCCTCTGAAAATTACCTAAAACTGATACTAGGCGTGATCTCAATCACTTTCTGTATACTATAAAAAATATTAAATAACTCTTTTTGTTAACTGCTTATGTTTAGTACTGTTTTGATAAATAAATTAATAATCTTTATTCCAAAAATTTATTATAGATTTTTTGGTAATGTGCTTACAAGAACAAAATTAAAAGTAAAATATTTCATTTCCAAATTTTATAACAGGTGTATGGTCTTTCTACTTCTTAAATACCTTTTCTTTGTATGTTTAATATTAGCAGGATTTTACAGAAGATTCGCTATATATTCTTAATTCGCTATGCAAAACACAATTATGCATGTACGAATTTATACATCTATGCATATGAATGCAAAGGAGGCCTTAAACGGAACTAAAATTCATACTGTTTTCGGGATTTTTTTTTTTTCATATATGAGATTAATTTTTTACCTGTGAAAGTAATTCAATGAGAAAATACAGAACAGTGCTTTTTTTTTTTTTTTTTTTTTTTTTTTTTTTTTTTTTTTTTTTTTTTTGCCTTAACGGCATATCCCTAAACTTTTTTAATCCATAATAACTTTAGACTGTAGCCTTCTGTGAGTTTAAATTGGCTAGAAATCAATAAAACTATGAGTAGAAGAAAAAAATCATAAGAATTGATGGATTGAATTAAGGTTTTCTAGCATCAAGTCAAATAATGAATTCTTATGATTTTTCTACTCTGAGTTTTATTGGTTTCTAGCCAAATTAAACTCATAGAAGACTACAGTCTAAACTCTAAAGCTATTGTGTTTCAAATGTTTAGAAAATATATCTTAAATTAGATACCCTGTTAGGCGCCCCAGATATTGGTTGATGGGGATAATTCGAAGTTCTTTGAGCTCTCATAATAATAGTTTATTTCCATTGGTGGTAACGTTTTGACAATATACGTATACTCTTAATTACTGTTAATTATTAATATTATTGTTATTTGATCAATTAGAATACAGAATGCTTTATCATTTGATGAAATCGATATTGGTATGGATTTTTACTAGTGTACACGACCCATCAGAAATAACAGCTAAATATTTATATAAAGACACACACGCAACCCTGCCTCATCAGGGTATTACTACTTCCTCTCCCCCTTTATCCTAGGGACTGGAAAAGCGGAGTGTGACCAGAAAGTAATATATATATATATATATATATATATATATATATATATATATATAACTAGACAATTGCTCTTTATTATATAAGGGAGATAAAATTCAATTCATCAATATATACATCGTCTGTTTGCTCTAAATGACTCGTGATTGGTAAAAAATGGACCGAAATAACTACTCCATTAGTTTTATTCCCGTTATAACTCAGTCGTAAAGTTATTGAACCTAGATAAAGCGAGTGTTCCCACTCTCATCCCGGGTTATCTTCACAAGATTCAGTTTATACCACTGGTGAAATCGCTAATTACAAGGATGAGCACCAATTATCTTCAAAGCGAAGCGAACAGCTTTTATGCTTGAAGGCTGATTGCTCATTTCATGATTCTGCTGATGCTCCTTATGATTTAGGTGATAAACCCTCTTCCCCTCCCCCCTCCCCCCCCCCTCTCTCTCTCTCTCTCTCTCTCTCTCTCTCTCTCTCCTCTCTCTCTCTCTCTCCGACCCGAGAGTCCTTCACGATAGATCCTGAGGGTTGTCGGTGAATTTTCGAGTGTGGTTGACGCTTGGCTGGTCTGAGGATTCCAGATTTGTATTCATTCGTTTTATACATTATTGCCATTATTACGGTTATTACTTCTACATAATAATTTTGTTTCCGATTTTTTTTTTCTTCAATTCTGGAAAATTTTTCTTATAAACGCAATAATAAAAACCATAGTACCGATAACTGAATATAATGATACTAATATATAAAACCATTAAATATCGTTTGGTTATTATTCTGTTTCCAAACAGCTATATCCTGACGTATTTAATTTTGCCCTTTTTGATAAGAAAAAAGAATGGAAAATAATTCGCTGACTGATACTTTTGCTTATTAGTTTCATGGAAACGTGAGAGCAAGACATTGGCGTGTTGGACCTTTTGTTTTTCCGTGGAAACCTCTGAACTCATGTTTTGAGAAATTCATTTCAATTTCTTAATTATATATGATCAGGAAAATGGCTATTTGAAAATATCAACTCGAAGATATTGTATTGACATTTTATTGCAATGAATGTTTACGTTATACATAATATACAAATTTACTCTTAATTTTCATGTAAAGTTAAAAATTTAATTTTTATATGTTAAATTCAAGGATTAAAGCGGCAAAGATGTTCAATTCACAATGCGAAATTCAATATAGATTTTGGTAATATATTCGCTCAGTTTTGAAAAGAGATATCTCAATAAACCTTTTTTTCGGAACTTCTCATATTATTGGATCGTTTTAATTTATATTTTTTACAGTAACACACACACACACACACACACATATATATATATATATATATACATATATATATATATGTATATATATATATATATATATATATATATATATATATATATATATCCCTTTCTGACTGGGGATACCTTAACGTGGGTAAAGGGTTTGTATATCGCTATGATCAGCAGAGCTATGCTAGTCAGGGCCACCCATACTAGGTTGGGTTGCTGTGAGTGATTACGCAAAAGTCTCCCACCATCACCAATCCGCAGTTGGCCAGTGTGGTGATGAAAACTGGACAAACCCCAGGCATCTCCTCCTACGCATATTGACGCGTAGATTCATTGGCTAGATAAATCAAACGATAGCCTGTTCTTTGTGATACGCAGTGCCTATCTAACTAAGGCAAAGGACCCCTGCCGATCCATACTGATTCTAGTAAGAACAATCGCCAGGCATCAGGAGTAAACGTCAATATATATATATATATATATATATATATATATATATATATATATATATATATATATATATATATATATATATATATATATATGTGTGAATCCCTTTTCAAGTGGGGATACCATAAGTTGATAAGTTGTTTGGTTTGCTGTGAGCGTTCAGACTAAAGTCTTCCACCATCACCAGTCTGCGTGGTGATGAAAACTGACCAAACCCCAGACATGAAATGAGGCCTTTTTCTTGTAGTATTGTTGTATACTGTATGTATATATGCAGGTATATTATATAACCTTTTTATATACGTATGCATATATATATATAGGAATATCATGTGAAACAAGGGTAACTACGGAACCCTTAATTTAGGTCTAAATGTAAAAGTCATTTTTAAGACTATGCTGGTTTTCACATATGTTTCAAATAGCCGATTCGCTGTATTTTGTTGTCATCTTGTCAGTGAAGCTATATAAAAAGACAGCTCTCTCTCTCTCTCTCTCTCTCTCTCTCTCTCTCTCTCTCTCTCTCTCTATAATCGTGTGACATATGTAAACATCTTTAAAAGAACATACCCACCTGATATAATATATACTAAAAGGTCAAGCAGGCATATAAGCTAGGCTTAGTAATTCGAAATCTCCTTTGCTTTATCCTTGCTTCTCTGTACTACAAATTGTAGGAAATGGTACCCAAGAAGGGGTTAGGTACTATTCAGCGCCGCCAGCTCAGCGCCGCCAGTTCAGCGCCTGGTCATTCCAGCGCCGCCAGTTCAACGCCTGGTCATTTCAGCGCCAAAAAAAAATTAGCGACAACCATCTCAACACCAGAAGAAATTTTAACTCTCTCTCTTCACACAGTAGTTTGTATAATTTCAGTACCAAACCGCTATTTATTTATCTCAGTGATTCCGTTGTTTAATTAAAACCTCTCTCTCTCTCTCTCTCTCTCTCTCTCTCTCTCTCTCTCTCTCTCTCTCTCTCTCTCTCTCTCTCTCTCTCTCTTCACACAGTAGTTGTATAGTTTCAGTACCAAACCGCTATATATTGATCTCGGCGATTCCGTTGTTTAATTAAAATCTCTCTCTCTCTCTCTCTCTCTCTCTCTCTCTCTCTCTCTCTCTCTCTCTCTCTCTCTCTACACAGTAGTTAGTATAATTTCAGCGCCAAACAGCTACTTACTGATTTCGGTGAATTTTTTAGATGCGCTGAAACGGGTCCAAAAAGGACGTGATGAATATTTAGAGAAACTTAAAGCAGGTCTTGAGCCTTAACAAAAGCTATTGAAATACCGAAAGGCAGACGAAAGAATATTAAAAATCTTATCGGATTATGGAAACAGAATTGAGGTTGAATATTTACAAGCTATTGCGCATAACTTATTAAACTAGGTTTACTAATATTTGTATTTTGAACTGTTTTTTTTTTGGACTTTTAACTATTCAGTAGGATAAATACTTTTTATCAATAAATATTTGTTCAAAACCTTTTCTATTGTTTATAAACACAGTAGTATAAATACTTTTTATCAATAAATATTTGTTCAAAACCTTTTCTATTGTTTATAAACACAGTAGTATAAATACTTTTTATCAATATATATTTTTTCAAAACCTTTTCTTTTGTTTATAAACACAGTAGTATAAATACTTTTTATCAATAAATATTTGTTCAAAACCTTTTCTATTGTTTATAATCACAGTAGTATAAATACTTTTTATCAATAAATATTTGTTCAAAACCCTTTCTATTGTTTATAATCACAGTAGTATAAATACTTTTTATCAATAAATATTTGTTCAAAACATTTTCTTTTGTTTATAAACACACACACACAAATTCCACACTTCTACGGCGCTGAAAAGTCTGGCGCTGAAAAGGCACGGCGCTAAAAAGGCATGGCGCTGAAATGGCTGGTGCTGAGCTGGCGGCGCTGAATCGGCGGCGCTGAGCTGGCGGCGCTGAAATGTCCCTGCCCCCCAAGAAGTTCCTAGCCCAGTCAAGACACTAATCTCACGGGAACGATCATGAACCAGCTCCTTAATCCTGGTAGTCCAGAGCGAAGCCCAGAGCTTATCGTTTGCTGGGGAAGATCTGCTCAGAGGTGATAAGAAAGCGATTCCTGGAAAAAGGGCAGGTTAAGAAACAAGTGGTTTCTAAGTATCCTCTGCAATGAGAGAGAGAGAGAGAGAGAGAGAGAGAGAGAGAGAGAGAGAGAGAGAGAGAGAGAGAGAGAGAGAGAGAGAGAGATAACATTCTCATTATTCTTCACAAAGAGGAAAATAAGTAAATATATTGTTGTTTTGAAACAGAAATTATTCCAAATTTTATGGTTAGAGAAATTAGCTTGTAATGTCACTTTTCTGTTATTACATAGGCTTCTAATGTACGTGACCCGTCAAAAATGGAGGCTAAATATTTAGATAGATATTTACACACGCACATGCACCCCTCTCTCACTAGGGTATCACTACTCCTCCCCCCCTTACCTGAGGGACACTGGTGTGTGTGTATATATATATATATATATATATATATATATATATATATATATATATATATATATATATATATATATATATATGTACATATATATTTATATATATATGTATATACATACATATATATATATATATATATATATATATATATATATATATATATATATATATATATATATATATATATAGCTAGACACTTG
The DNA here is from genome assembly GCF_036898095.1 of Palaemon carinicauda. Taxonomy (NCBI): domain Eukaryota; kingdom Metazoa; phylum Arthropoda; class Malacostraca; order Decapoda; family Palaemonidae; genus Palaemon; species Palaemon carinicauda. The sequence continues at coordinate 38,049,607 of NC_090727.1, forward strand.
CTCTTTATTATATGGTGGATATTCGATGTATCGAAAATGAAATAAAGGAATTCATTGAAACTTCTTCAGTATTAGCAAAATGTGAAGCCTTAAAATATTTGTAAAAAAAAAAATAGAAGTGAAAATTTAATAGTATCACGAGAGTCTGTATGTTGCTTCTTGTTTCTTATTGTACTGGTTTCATTGATGGTTTGAAGGACACTTTCTTTAGTAAATATGTAAATATTGATGAGTATCAAATGGTTTAACATCATAACATGATAGAATTAAGTCGCGCTTTATTATATATATCCCATTTCAGTAATTATAACGTTAAATCTTGACCCAAATCTAATGGGTATTGGAAATCTAATGGGTATTGATTGTCTCAGAAAATATTGCCTTATCAGTTACTCTTCCAATGGTGTGGGTGAACAGTGAAGTCATTTAATTTTTTCCTTAAAAAGTGTAAACATCTTTAAAACCTTCTTATCATCAATACACTGAACATTTCATCCTCATTCTTTACAAAGAACTTTTTATTAGATTTATATATATGTCAAATCTTTCCTCTGACCAGCCAATTTTAACTCCATTTTGTAAGAGAAATCTTAAGTATACAAACACTTTTTTAAATCTTCCGTTCTACCACTGGTACTCTATCTGCGGTATTTCTTTCTTCTCCTGCCAGAAATATGCCATTCATATTCTCATATGAACTAAACAGAATTATTCTTAAAGTACTGTTTGTCTACTTATGCAGTAAGAACACTCATTCCCTTCGGCATCTTTCCCCTATCCAGACAAATGTTCTCTCCCCTCAAATCCTTGCGCATCTCATCTTTAACTTACTTTTTCAAGTCTACAGTGTTTTAATTGTGCGTTTTTTATTTTTTTATGAGCATTTAACTTCCTCACTCCATCTTTTTAGGACTAAATTACGTTCTAACAACCATTTTTTCCCTCAACTTCTGTTTACAGATTTTTATACTTTAAACTATTTATTTACCTTTAGTGTATATCTCTTTTTCACCCAAGAAATCTTGCTCATATTCACTCTGAACATTATTCCAGAGAGTACTTTACAACTTTTATTTTTTTCAACTATTTTTGTTCTTAATATATACTCGTATGTCTAGATTATATTCCGCTGTTTTCAGCTTCACTTCCTCAAGTATATTTCAATAGTCCGCTCTCCTTAGTCTTCAACTGCATTTCTTTGTGCAAACATCTAAAATATAAAAATCTCATTTACATTAGACCTTCCTTATGCAACATCCTCTCCATTATCTTATTTTTTCTTCCTAACGCTTTTGTCTATAAAATCCACTACCATCGTTGTGTACCTTGGTCTTTAGTAAATATCCTCTTCGTTGTGTACCTTGGTTTTTATTAAATATCCTCTCTTCAGTTTTCGTCTGCATTTCGTATCATCTAAGGTTTCTTACCCCATTTATGTTATTTTACAATTGTACCGTCCATTTTTATTTCTACTCTGCATGTGTAGTATTCAATTATAAAACTATTGATAACTCCACAATACCCCTACTGTTTCTCTAAGCTCAATCAAATATGATTTTAATCAAATATCTGTACTCTTAATTTAATTTTTTTCTTAGTAAAGACTACCTACCTTTTCTGGCAAATTATTATTATTATTATTATTATTATTATTATTATTATTATTATTATTATTAACTAAGATACAACCCTAGTTGGAAAAGCAAGATGCTCTAAGCCCAAGTGCTCCAACAGGAAAAAATACCCCAGTGAGGAAAGGAAATAAGGAAATAAATAAACGATATAAGAAGTAATGAACTATTAAAATAGAATATTTTAAAAACAGTAGCAACATTGAAACAGATATTTCTTATATAGAATATAAAATGACTTATGTTAGCCTGTTCAACATAAAAATATTTGCTGCAAGTTTGAACTTTTGAAGTTCTACTGATTCAACTACCCGATTAAGAAGATCATTCCACAACTTGGTCATAGCTGGAATAAAACTTCTAGAGTACTGTGTAGTATTAAACCTCTGATGGAGAAGGCTTGACTATTAGAATTAACTGTATATAATGGTTAAATGAAAGCTACCTGTTATATTCTCATTTTTAGGTTCAGTCTGGTAATGACCAGGAATGCTTCCAGATATACCCGAGTTACAGACAGGGGTTTATTGCATCCCCTCCGCTCTGGTGCAACTGTGAGAAGCATGCCAGTTTTTAGATTATAACTGGATAGCAAATTAGCCGTCTCCCATTTAAAGGTGATATATCTTGACTATACATTTATTTGGCCATATGCTGTGTGTCTATATATATGTATATATATGTATGTATGTATATATATATATATATATATATATATATATACAGAGAGAGAGAGAGAGAGAGAGAGAGAGAGAGAGAGAGAGAGAGAGAGAGAGAGAGAGAGAGAGAGAGTGTGCATGGTATAGGCTGTCATGTATATGTTTCTGTATATTTATAAATATTTATATATATACATATACTGTATATATATATATATATATATATATATATATATATATACATATATATATATATATATACATATACTGTATGTATGTATGTGTGTGTGTAATGTCTGTCTCATCATATATTTGTTGTGTCATCTACATTTCTTTACTCTGCCAAAGGCTAACGTCAGCCACAGGGGGTGGGGGTCATCTTTCTTCTTTTCTTGAAAGAATTTCGAGGAAGGTTGCAAATCTCACACCCTGTTCAGTTGAGGATTATGGGTAGTATTTGCGAAAAAACTATTATTATATAAAGGTAGTCAACCACCCAATTCCTATGTAGCTTAAAGCAAAGTCACATATAAAGAACTTTAAATGCAACCAGTCGGTAAGAAAGGCATTTTATTTTCAAATTTTCAAAATTAAACTATAGGTGTCGAGTATATTGACCGCATATTTTCGTTTTTGGCAGCATATCTATGCATGAACGTGAACCCACAGAAAATATTTGTAGCTCTGAAAATTTTGAGGCTGACTTGCCAATAAATCTCAAGCCGTAAAGAACTGTCAACGATTGCCTCCAACCTCGCCACCTTAAGTCTCTGGCATATCTGCTAGTGGTTTCAGACTAGGACACCAATTATAGAATGAATTTTATTTTATATAACTGTAAATCGCAGGCAGTCACCGTCATTGTCCCATAATTGTTGTCGTCTTAGTGTCAACTAGTCGAAGACCTATCGGTAACCCGTTGGACACTTGAAATTGCTATAGAAATCTAAGAATACATTGTTGTATGAAGACCATATTATGGTGAACGCTGTTCACAACAGAAGAAACATGACTATCCAGTTGGGATAAGGTGCTTGCTCAACCAATAAAGTAAGGTCGTGCATGGAAAAGAAACTAAGATTTTTTATAAAAGTAGAAGCAGGATGTGATGAATCTTTGCAAATGATTCTACTTTGATCTGAGGGCTGCAGGTACCAAGACCATGAGATATTTTGGCATTTACTTTGATGGAGAATGAAGATTCCAAGACTGTTTTGGAATATTTCCAATTTAGACTGGAGAATAGAGGCAGGCCAATTTGTTCTTACATAACAAGACCACTGTGGACTAATAAGTGAAAAAAGTGCCAAGCTAGAGGGAATGAAGAGTGAGCATAGATTTATTTAAGTACCCCATGATTATATTGGAAATTATAATTAAGTATAATAATATTCATAAAGGATTTTTCTTTCAGTATCTCTGATAAATATATACTTGTATCTCTTTAAGGAAATAACTATAAGAATCCTTTTATTTCTCTTCACCGATAAGGAAACTAACTTTAAGATGTTAAAAAAAAACATGATATGCACCACTGGTTTTCATGTATACCAAGCCGTCTGGAAACTTGTTTGCATTCCGTCGACATTGCTGCAATTCATTGAGTATTTATTTTATACACTGACGTAAATTGAGTACACGGCGTTATGTTCTGTTTGGAATAAAAAACTTGTTTTCGACAGCTTGAAAGAGGTAGGGGGAATCTGATATGATTATGTTAACAAGGAAAATAGCTTGTTACCCAATAGGCAACGAATAATTCAATTTCCCATAACAAATGTTTAAAGAAAGGGAGAAATTAATCAACTAAAATATGTTTGATACAAGGTAAATATTTAGCTATCATGTGAAATATTAGTATCTTTATAGGTATGAATGGAAGGCCATGGAAAATTTTTAATTCTTCCACAGACCTTTGTATCAAAGGCCAATTTGTAGTCCAAAGAATTGCAATTTATTTACGAATTCTTAAATTAATTCGGCAGATCTTTATGCAGGCTTTTGTATTGACACCTAGTTTATAGTCTAAGGGATCACAGTTTATTCATATTTTAAAATACTTTGGCAAATCATCACTCGCCTCCTAGTTGCAAGAATTCACAATTTATGCACAAATTCTGTATGTCTGCTGATCTTTGTATCAACAACAATCTTGTACTCCAAAGGATCTAAATGTATTCACAAATTCTAAAATATTTCCGGAAACCTTTGTATTGTAACCCTCCTTGTAGTTTAAGGGATCAGAATTTATACAAATGTTTGGCAACACTTTATCAGACCTTTATTATTATTATTATTATTATTATTATTATTATTATTATTATTACTTGCTAAGCTACAACCTTAGTTGGAAAAGCAGGATGCTATAAGCCTGAGGGCTCCAACAGGAAAAATAGCCCAGTGAGGAAAGGAAATAAACTACAAGAGAAATAATGAACAATAAAATATGTATTAAGAACAGTAACAACATGAAAATAGATCTATTTATAGACTATAAAAACTATTGTAGTAACAGTCGCCTTTTAGTTTAATGGATACCAATTTATGCTCAAATTCTATGATACTTTGGCAGACCTTTCTTTGTGTTGTCACTCACAGTTCGTGCACAAAATCTAAAATACTTCAACAGACCTTTGTATCATCACCCATCTTTTAGTTCGAGAGATCACAATTCATGCACAAATTCTAAAATTCTGCAGCAAATCTTTGCATCGTCACCAACATTGTAGTTCAAGGGATTACAGTTTAGGTCAAACTCAGAAAACTTTGTCAGACCTGTGTATCAACACCAACCTTGTATTTTAAGATATCACAATCGATGCATAATTTCTAAAATACTTTGGCAGACTTTTGTATTGTCATCTACCTTTTAGTTCAAGAGATCCCAATTTATTTATAAAATCTAGAATACTTCGGCAGAGATTTGTATCGTCACCTACCTTGCAATTCAAGGTATCGCAATTTATTTAAAAAAAAAAAAATTGCTCTTAATTTTCTTGTCATTCCTCCATCGAAAATATAAAAGTTTTGGAAACATATCTTTCTCTTAAACTTTGTCCACCTCTTTTATTTCTATGTAGAAAATTTTTTTTTTAATTCTTGCCAGAATATTACCCCCTAAACCTCAAAGCTCTAAAACCTAATGTTTTTTTTTTTTCATTGTATCATAATCTTTCTTTCTCCACTCCTTGACATCTTTATATCTCGTGAATATGTTTTAGAATTTTTTTTAATCTACATACGCTTTTCCATGTCTAATTACAAATCTCCTCTATGCTATAAAGTCTGTAACGTTTATATTCTATAAATAAAAATTTGACTCTAAACCTTCTTAGCTAAATCTCTGGTAATCTGTTGATGAACTTTGGCGTCTGGCTAAAACGTTGTCTTTCTCGCCTCCAACCAAACCAACCTCCCACACCACGACCTCTTACGTCGACCCCTCTCCCCACTCATTGTATTCTTCATTTTATTTTCCTGGCATTATTCATTACTTACTGAATAAGCAGAATTGCAGAGAAATTATGTTTACGGTAAGATCCGTTTAGACTGTCTTTTACAAAAGAATTTTACGAGTGCATAGATAATATTTTTACGTGTGTTTGTGCATTTGTAAATAATTGCAATTGTTATGTTTTATATGCCGCTTGAAAGATACTGCTTTTTATTTTTACAAAAATGTGAAAATTCCGTTATGAAGAAATTTTTTGTAAGAATAAAAATGTATGTCTTTGCTCTGCAATTGCTCAAATTTTTGCTTACAGTGTATATTACTTTTACTTATGTGTTGTATAAACATTTCCTTCAGGTTACAAATACAATTTCCAGTGTCTTTCTATCTTCATTCCCTGAAAAATTTAGCATCTTGTAAATAATCGCTGATCATTACCTGGGTAATTCATATCAAAAGCATTGCTAGAGCGTGACAGATTAGCAATGTCTATACAACTTCCATATAAGATAAAATTCTCTAACATATTTTTTATTATTATGTTTTTTCAATTCTTATTTTTGCATAATGTCCACGTTTTCTTCACAGTTTTAAATACCTTTAAGCATTGCAAAGATATTCTTCTTACGTCATGAAAATGTCCAAGCATTCCTCGACATGATGCATTGCACCAGAAGTTTTTATCTGTTGTAGTTTGGACATACCGAGGCGCAGAAAAGCATTTTTTCTGCAAGTGTGTAAATTTTCCATAGCCTCTGTACCATGGTCTTCCGTTGTCTTGGGTTAAAGTTCTCTTGCTTGAGAGTGCACTTGGGCACGCTGTTCTGTCTTGTTTCTCTTTGTCTTGTATTTTTGGAGTTTTTTAAGTTTGTTTAGGAAATATTTATGATAATAAGCAATGATTTTGACAGCGATTTTGTCACAATCGGGAGACCCGAGAAGGTTAATGTTATGCCTCTATCTTTTTTACAATCTCCTCTATCCTATCAGCCCTTAAATAAACAACCTAATATGTCGTTTGTACTCGCTGCAGAATTCCATTTGTAATTGCTTCAACTTCTTTGCCTTGTTTTCTCTCTCTCTCTCTCTCTCTCTCTCTCTCTCTCTCTCTCTCTCTCTCTCTCTCTCTCTCTCTCTCTCTCTCCCCCATATTCCCACATCATTCAAATCAGCCTGTCATCTATTTTCCACCTGTAATAAAATGCTCCCTATTAGGCAATATCCTTCCGTTGGAATTCTTTTACTGTAATCTTAATCGCATATTTTCACTCGTTAAAAATATCTCCACTGCAGCTCCATTTTGTCCTCAAAAGTAATCGAAAGGCTTCACTACTGGTTTTCCGCAACTTATACGTTTTCCTCGTGTATCATTAACCTCAGTGATCTGTAATATTTACAAGCGAACTAAATTATGTCCTGCATATCTGTTGATTAACGTCCTTTATTAAAGAAATAAATGGCTAAAATTTATTCCTCACCGGATATGAAACTAAGTAAAAACGAAGGTTGAATAATAACCTTCAGCTTTGGGAGCTTTCAAAATTCGCTTCAAGGTATAAATTTTCTATGAGTTATCAGACATCTTTGCCATTATATCATGATGCAAAGAATTATTTTTATCTTTTCAATATTCCGGTACAATTTCTAGCACAATATTTTCCGAGGTTAATGCAAAAATTCTTGCATGAAAAAAACTAAGGATTTTTCTCATATATTCAATGAAACAAGGCCGGGTATCATCTTATAATGTCGAAGATGTAAACATATATTTTATATTTAAAGTGGGAGGAAAATATTTGCTATAACGAAATTTTTCTAATAGTTTAGTAAAAATCCTTCTTACTTCACAGGCGGAATGACATAACTAGGGAGTGTACCCAATTCATGATATTTTCTTATTCTCTTTCATGTCATGATTTTGATAGAATTTTGTCAAAGGGCTTTCTGTTATTTTAGTAAAGTAATTATTAAGCTTGAAGAAGTCTTCCCTGGTCAATTACGAATGAATTAAAACTTCTGCTGTCATTATGTATTAAAATTGTATAGTAAAAGGTTAGGTAAGGTTCTGTATTAAAAAGAAAGAGACATATGGGATTACAGTGTAGGCATTGTGACTAGAATGACTGCCAACTGTGAGAATGTTCCGACGAGGAACCTCCAGGAGAAGAGGTAGATGATGACATTCTTGCATCAAGAAAAACATTGCCAAGAATTACGGGGTCGGTGGATAAACGGTTATTATTATTATTATTATTATTATTATTATTATTATTATTATTATTATTATTAAAGCTAGGCTATAACCTTAGTTGGAAAAGCAAGATGCCATAACCTCAGAGGCCCCAACAGGGAAAAATAACCCAGTGAGGAAAGGAAACTAGGAAATAAGTAAACTACGAGAGAAGAATAAACTATTAAAATAAAATATTTCAAGAACAGTAACATTAAATCAGATCCTTCACAAACAAACGATAAAAACTAAAAAGAAAATAAAAAAAGAAAAAGAAGAGAAGAGAAAAAAAAGGATAGAACAGCATTCACGAGTGTACCCTAAAGCAAAAGCACTCTAATCCAAGATAGTGGAAGACCATGGTACAGAGGCTATGGCACTACCCAAGACCAGAGAACAAAGGTTTAATTTTGGAGCGTCTTTTTCCAAGAAGAGCTGCTTGCCATAACTAAAGAGTCTTTTCTAGCCGTACGAAGAGGAAAGTAGCCTCTAAACAATTACATTGCAATAGTTAACCCCTTAAACAAGAGAAGAAGAATTGTTTGGTAATCTCAGCGTTGTCAGGTGTATGAGGACAGATGAGAATCTGTAAAGAATAGGCCAGACTATTCGGTGTATGTGTGTGTAGGCAAATATAATTTGACAAAACTTTGTTTCCATGCTCCCCTCCAAGGGTGGTGAAGGCCTTCCCTCTTCCTCTTCATTCCGTTGAAGTGCTATGATTGAAGATCATTGTATATATCCCTAATTCATCTTGTTTGCTGTCCTGTACCACTCACAGCATGACTCTAATTTAGCGCTTTTGTGTTATGTTAAACATAATGCGACCAGTTTCAGGGGAATAGGAACGTACTGCCTTCTTAACTCGTTGTGGGCAGCTCAAAGAATCAGTGTGATGTAAAGGTATGATTATTTTGGGACTATTATTCGCACTGGATATTACCATTATGTCAATCTATCGCTTATATTTCTTTTTCTGAATTTCTATTTATAATACATAAAACTAGGTAATGTTAATGATTAAAATGTAAAAGGTTTTGTGATAAGTGAATAATGGTGTTAACAAATGCATTTTCAAGATGTCTCCTTTAAAATCTTTTTTACATCTATTATAAACAAGGTTACACAATAAATAATACCTTTATTACATAAAAATCCACTTGCCTTCAGAGTTGAAATGAAAACACTCATTTAATTGACGGTTGACAAATGAAACAGCTTACGTTTAATGGAGTGAAATCAAAAGACTCAGTCAGTAGAAGCTGGGGGAAACTTTAACGTTTTTAAGCTACATAAAAATAGAATAAACGCATCAGTTGCACCTCGTATCCCAGATCCATTTATAGTCTTAAAACAATTTTTTTTTTTTTTATGAACTTGGAGTTTAAAGTCCCCCAAAAATTGAAGAGCCTTCCTACCACACACACAGAGAGAGAGAGCGAGAGAGAGAGAGAGAGAGAGAGAGAGAGAGAGAGAGAGAGAGAGAGAGAGAGAGAGAGAGAGAGAGAGAGAGAGATTCTTTCCTTGCCAGACTTCCCAATGGAAAATTATTTCAAAGGGAACCTGGCTCTTGATAGCGTGGCCTTTTGTTCACTAACCTTTTGGTGGTCTGCTGTAACGAAGTATGTCTTTTCCTTAATGGAGAATCACCAACTTCACTGGGAAATAACGACGAGGAATATGTTTTAAATGAAAGTTCGTGGGGAGCTAAATACAATATTTAATTCATGGTACGAGGTCAAAGATACAAAGTTCGTATAGCTAAAGCTCGTAGGTCTTAAATAAGAGGTTGTATTTATTTCTCAGAGATTTTTCTTTTTATGTAATAAGAATCTATCTTAGAAATATAAGAATAAATTTCCCCATAATGCTTAATTCCCATTCGTTGTATATTCATTTCGAAGTTAATTTCCGTTTCTCGTAATGTTTAATTTCATCCTATGAAATTGATCTGTCTTATTCCGTGTCTCTTGTGTGTGTCTTTAACATATATGATGTATATATTTCATGTTTTCCCATTGCAGCAATCTCAGACCGGAATCACAACCACTAGTTCCTGAATTTGATTTAGACTCACGGAAAGCTTTGTTGTCGCATACTTGTATAGTCTCTCTCTCTCTCTCTCTCTCTCTCTCTCTCTCTCTCTCTCTCTCTCTCTCTCTCTCTCTCTCTCTCATATATATATATATATATATATATATATATATATATATATATATATATATATATATATATATATATATATATATATATCTTTCGGTGAGAATACCTTCATGTGGTGAAAGGGTTTGTGTATGATCACCAGAGCTGTGCTAGTCAGGGGCACCAACACTAGGTTGGTTTGCTGTGGGCCATCAGACTAAATTCTCTCCCCATCACCAATCCGCAGTGGCCAGCGTGGTGATGAAATGACCAAACCCCAGACATGAATAAGGGCATTTCTAAGGCCTTTGTCCTACAGTGGGCTAGTGTATATATATATATATGTGTGTAGAGATACAGTCAGACTTAAATACTCAAACACACACTTAGCCATTTTGCTACGTCAGTGGAACCTCAGTTTCTCGGGCCCGGGTTTGATTCCCTGGTCGACCAGAAGCTATTATATATATATATATATATATATATATATATATATATATATATATATATATATATATATATCACTAGTTTCTATAAAAAAAGTATTTCAATACTCAATCGACGAATAGGGGTCAAATTTTCACCGGGGTTTGATTATAAAGATTTAATAACTTCCTTTAGCGAAAATACCCTATTGAGAATAACCGAGTCTATTGAAATGCGATTTCGGAAACTAGTAGTAAAAAGTGATAAATGTTCAGTTTCTCTCTTCATAGCTTGAATTTTTTCGTAATTTATTCTTGTTAATTTTTTGTTTTATTGCTAGTGGTTGTCCTTGTCCTTATGATATGTAGATTTAAGTAATGTTTATCTCTTAATCTATACTTATATTTGTACTATTCTTAAATTGAAAATATTGCCTGGGTCCAAGAAAAGGTTTTATAAATAAAGCTAATCAGCATCATAACCAGAGTTTATATATATATATATATATATATATATATATATATATATACATACATATATATACAGTATATATATATATATATATATATATATATATATATATATATATATATATATTGTATATATATATTATATATATATATATATATATATACATATATATATATATATATATATATATATATATATATATATATATATACATATATATATATTGTATATATTGTGTATGTATGTGCTTGGGAGAGAGAGACACACGCACAGAGAGAGAGAGAGAGAGAGAGAGAGAGAGAGAGAGAGAGAGAGAGAGAGAGAGAGAGAGAGAGAGAGAGAGAGAGAGAGAAATTACCAAGACGTTTAGAGACTATCAAGTTCACCACTCATTATTACTGTTAAATGATAAAACAATAATGACAATAATATTCCACCAAGATCAAGAAGGGCATATTCTTGACTCCAATATTAATTTTTATTATGGTGAATTGATATTGGCATGTCCAGTCTGTGTAAGCCGCGAAAAGTTGGAGTAGCTTATTTCTTTCTTCGAGGACTTAATATTTCATTAAATTGCAGGCTTGTTTCTATGATAGAGGAAACAATCTCACCTCTAGACCTTGGGAGCCCCAACACTGTTGTGTTCGTGCAAATGATATGGGAATGCAATGATGATGCTCAAACCATTTAAAAAGTTTTAAGCGAACCTCCTGGCAAGTGGAAAGTACCACTGCAGGTGTTGATCAAATTAAATAGAGGAGTGATGGTATTTCCCCCAATTCAGTGATATTTTTATTTTTTTTTTCTATAAGAGGTGTCAATTGACTTTCGGAATTTGTAAAACACGATGCTTTATATAAGGAGAGATGAAATGCCAAATTTAAAACAAAATGTTTGCTTGAAATGGCCATCAATGACACCATTGGAATTCCAATCTTATTATAAGTTGAAATTCCGTTGCTTAAGATATCATTTGATTTAAGGCATAATCCAAGCGTTAAATGTCATTTAGCGCTAACATGAAACGTTTAAATATTATATTAATGAATTAACAAACGAGTTAAGTAATTATTGAGAGAGATAGTACCTACATGTTATTTATATTATACGGAATATTAATCTGTAAATAAAATACTATAGAAATCAGTGTACCTAATATATACCATAATTCTAAAATATTTGTACCATAATTTTAAATGCCATAACCTAGCAAGCGCTGTACCATAATCTGGCCAGCGCAGTACCATAATTCCATATACCAGCCAGTATTGTACTATAATCTTATATATGTGAACGCACCCGCCTTAATGTAATAGAAGAACGCAACCGATTCTGCGCACTCCATAGCCACGCGCCATTGTAATAACTTCAATAAATATTATGTACAAGTTAATCTGCACTTGTTGTGGCTTATCAGTAACCTAAGGATGTAACATGGTGTCAGGTGATAAAATAAGGACCCGAGATTCAAGGAAACTACAGAAAAGTGAAGGACAAAGCAGAGAAACCGAGATATAAAGCTTCCAAAGTTGAGCGATCCCGGCAGAGACGAAATACGGACCGACGACGTCGCCGGAACAAGATGGCCATCCATGTAAACAATAACGAACTGAGAAATTCGCCAAGGTTTTTGTAGTGGGTAAGCAAAGACAGTGACAGTTACTTTAGCCCAGCCTACAATGTTGTTTAAAATAGCCGTGTAATGCTGAAGAAATTTGAAATTTTCAAGTAAAAAAACACGATTTTTGCCGGCCGTTTTCGACCTGGTTAAAGTTACAGGAGTGCCCCAGGTCCTGTCAGTGTAACTGTTATTATAAGGCCGTGTAGGATCAAAGAAAGTTGACAATTTTTTTTTTCTTCTCTCAAGTAAATCTGCCGATGTTTTAAGAGAAACTTTGCCTATGTTTTTTTAAAATTTTGCTGATGATTGTGTAAGTTTTTTCTGACATATAACCGGCTGGTGCTCCCCAGCAAAGTTGTAATACACCAGTGGTTCTGCGTATATTAGGCTGATTTCTGAGGATCTTCCAGACAGCTCTACTAGACTATAATGACATAGCCAGTGTCCACTACAGTGCCAGTGTCTACTACAGTGATAGTCACACACCCTACCCCAAGTGACCTGGAGCCTATAACAGTCTACTGACAGTGCTGGTGTTTTGACAATTTTTCTAGTGTGAATTTCTGGTTAATTAACATTTTGTTCTAGTATTTTTATAGTAACCATGGCGACTGGGTTCCAGCCTCCAAAGAGCTTCAATCCACCACAGGGCAGCAACCATGTCCAAGCCTGGCAGGACTGGAAGGAACAGTTTGACCTGTACCTCATCGCAGCGGAAAAGACGGCTGCGACCGACCCGGTCAAGATCGGTATGCTGAAGTATGCCATGGGTCCTGAGTGGATTAAGGTAGCAAAAAATTTTACTTTTACTGAAGCAGGAGATGACCAGAAATATGACATAGTCATTCAAAAATTTGATGAGTATTTCCAGCCAAAAAAGTTATTAAAGGCATATGTAACCAGATTTCACCAAAGGGTCCAGGGTCCCACAGAATCCTTAAATGACTACATAGCAGCCGTTCGCGAGCTCGCCTCGCAGTGTGAATTCGGTGCTACAGTTGAATCTCAAGTGTGCATTCAAATAAGTAATGGGGTCAGGGACAAAAAGTTGAAAGAAAAACTGTGGGAAGATGATTTATCACTAAATGACATTATCAAAAAATGTAACCAGTATGACCAGTTGCAGGAGACAAGGCGCATAACCGGCGAGGCTCAGGTCAACGCAGCAGCGTTTGGACGAGGAGGCAGTAGGAGCCGTGGTCGACGAGGCCGCCAGGGACGCAGTCAGAGCCATGCGCCGTCTCAAGGTCGAGGTCAAGCCCACCAAGGTCAAAGTCGAGGTCAAGCCTACCAAGGTCAACTTCAAGGTCGAGGTAGAGGTAATTTACAAGGCAGAGGTCGAGGTAATTTTAGTAACAGTAACTGTGGTAATTGTGGTCGTGGTCATCCACCGCGCCAATGCCCTGCCTTTGGTCAGACTTGTAATGCGTGTGGCAGAAAAAATCACTTTGCAAGATGTTGTAGATCAAACAGTGTTAGGTATGTAGATGAGCAGCCACAAGATACGCAAATAAACTATGAGCAGTTTAGTGACGCATTTAATACATTGAATGTTGGTTCAGCTGTTTACGCTAGTAATTCAGTATACATGTCACACCCTGAATTTTTAGTCGATTTGCAGGTGCAAGGTTGTCAAACTATAAGGTTCCGTATTGATACAGCAGCAGCTACTTCTATTTTGGGTCGTAGGGCTTATAATAGTTTAAGTGTGAAACCTCCGCTGAAGCGTGGTGGTCTTCCTGTAAAAGGTTTGTTTGGTAAACCAGAATGTCCAGAGGGAATTGTTTCACTACCAGTTAAGTACAAAGATGTTTTGTATAATATTGAGTGTCAGGTGTACAATGAAGATGTTCCTAATTTGTTATCTGTAGCAGACTCTGTACGTATGAACCTGGTGAAACGCATTTTTAATGTTAATACTACTAATCTTTTGCTGCAGTATTCCGATGTCTTTAATGGTACAGGTAAAATCCCAGGTGATTACAGTCTCCAGATTGCCCCTGATGCCCAGCCTGTAGCCCTCAATGCCCGCCCCATACCCGCAGCACTAAGAGAACCTACAAAGTCTAAACTCGACGAGCTCGAGAAGTTGGGAATCATTGTCAAAATTCCTGTCGGTGAGCCAACGCCGTGGTGTTCAGCGCTCCATGTAGTTCCTAAGAAGAAAAAAGACAGTGATAAAGTAAATGAAAAAGTGGAAGTCAGAGTAACTATTGATCCACAGCACCTCAACAGAGCGCTAAAGCGTGAGTACCACCCGATCACAACGATAGAAGACGTCATGACAAGGACGGACGGGTCAAAGTTCTTCACAGTGCTCGACGCTAACCAAGGTTACTTCCAGATAGGCCTAGATCTTGCCAGCCAGAGGTTAACCGCATTCAACACACCATTTGGGAGGTACATGTATAAACGCCTGCCCATGGGAATCTCGTCAGCGCCCGAGATCTACCAGCGTGCCATGAACGACATGTTTTCAGATATTGACGGAGTTGAGATAGTAATGGACGATATCCTGGTGCATGCAGCGACCAAAGAAACCCATGACCAGCGATTGGAACAAGTGTTAAAGAGATGCAGAGAGAAAAATCTGAGACTAAACCGACAGAAAACCAAGCTGTGTGCCGAAGAAGTCATATACATCGGACACAGGCTTACGAAGGACGGTGTGAAAATTGATGTCTCGAAGGTTAAAGCAGTGACTGATATGCCAGAGCCGACGTCTATCGCCAACGTCCAGACTCTACTAGGCATGGTGACGTACACATGTAAGTTCCTGCCAAACCTGTCGACTGTGACGGAGCTGCTTAGGAACCTCATCAAAGAAAGCAATGATGAAGGCTTCAAATTCTACTTCAACGATGCGCATAGAGCCGCCTTCAAAACTCTCAAGGAGATGATGACGAGTGCTCCAGTTTTGCGATACTACAGTTCAACAGAGCCCTTAACTCTAAGCAGCGATGCGTCACAAGCTGGACTCGGTTCAGTTATTTTACAAGGAGGAAAGCCAGTTGCCTACGCTTCCAAGGCCCTCACCGAGACCGAGAAGAACTACAGCCAGATAGAAAAAGAGATGCTAGCCATCGTCTTTGGCTTCAAGAAATTCCACACTTATGTCTATGGAAGATCTGATGTCACAGTAGAAACTGATCACCTTCCATTAGTCAGAATTATGGACAAACCGCTACACCAAGTACCTCTACGGCTACAGAAAATGAGGATGGCTCTTCAACACTATGACTTCGACATCGTCGGAAAGTCGGGGAAAGACGTCCCAGTAGCGGATGCCCTCAGTCGTGCCTTCTTGCCAGCAACGGATACAAGACTCCTAAACAGCGTCAATTATCAAGATGTATTTGCTATAGAAGTTAGAGGCCTGACAGCGTTCACCGAACCGAAGCAGAAGGAGTTGTGGGAGACGACAAAGAATGACAAAACATTACAAGAGCTCATAAAGGTGATAAAGCAAGGATGGCCAGAAAACAGGAAAAATGTGCCTCCAGAAGTATGTCCATATTGGGACTCACGTGATGAGTTAGCTGTGATGGATGAGATCGTGTTCAAGGGAGACAGAGTGGTAATTCCTAAAACTATGCAGAATTTGATCTTGAAGATTATTCACGAGTCGCATCTTGGCATCGTCAAGTGTAAGCAGATAGCACGCGATATAGTCTACTGGCCAGGAATGAACAGTCAAATCGAAGACATGATCAGTAAGTGTGCCAACTGTCAAGAAAATCGCCGACTACAGCAGAAAGAGCCAATCATTACACATGCTATACCTACAAGGCCATGGCAGACGATAGCAGCTGATTTACTTCAATGCTGCGATTGAGACTTCCTCGTAGTGACAGACTACTACAGTGATTTCATAGCAGTGGAAGAATTACAGGGAAATACCCACAGCCAGACAGTTATTGACAAATTATCAAAGATCTTCGCTGTGCATGGTATCCCAGAGAAGCTTTTAACAGACAACGGACCTCAGTTCCGGAGTCACAAGTTCACTGATTTCGTCCGAGACTGGAGTATTATCCACGAAACAAGTAGTCCTCTCTACCATCAGTCCAATGGGAAAGTAGAAAAGTCCAATCAGACTGTTCGCCACATGATGGAGAAAGTCAATGGAGATCAAAGTAAGTTCTACTACAGTCTGCTGATGTTTGAAAATACACCCAATCCAGACACTTCCCCAGCCCAGAAGCTGATGTCCAGGAGAACAGCGACAAAACTGCCAACTGCACCAGTACTGCTAAAGCCTAAAGTAGTACCAAGTACACAAGTTACAGGTAACATACAACAAAGACAACAGAAGTACCGGAAAAACTATAACAGGAACGCAAAGGCACTTCCATCACTGAAACCTGGTGATACGGTTCGTGTCAGAGATGGTAAACATTGGAGACCAGCACAACTAGCTCCAAACCAGCCCTCTCAGCCAAGATTGCACAATGTGGAAACTGAAAATGGAAACATATGGAGAAGAAATAGACGTGACATTTTAAGGACGCAGGAGAAGAACATTTTCCATAGAGCTCCGAGAGACTTTGAGCCTGGTTCAAATAGTGCTGCTTCCCCAATCCCTCAAGATACACCTCAACCTGCTCCTAATCCAAATCCTAATGTCCAGGTTAGACAGGCCCTTAGACCTGCTCCAAGCCCCATTCCTTCCATTCCTCCAGGTCCCCAGGGTCTTCCACTAAGTTCTCCGCATGTTACGACACGCTCTGGTCGTGTCTCAAGGATGCCTTCCAGGTATCAGGATTATCAGATGTAAGTCAGAGAAAATTGTTAGTGACTGATATTGAATGTAGGTCACAGCTAGCTTTTGATGTTTAATTTTTTTTTAAAATTCCTGGATGGTTTTTACAGTAAAGTGTTTAATTGTGCTAAAATTGCCTGATCAAATATTTTTCAGAATTTTGTTAAATATGTCATATTTTTTTCTGATATTAAAATTTGCTGATGTATTACCAATGCTCTAAATTTGCTGATGTATTGCCAATGCTCTAAATGATTGTTATAAAGAAAGGGAGATATTTTTGGTAAATTTTAAATTTCCATAATAACTGTTCAAATATCTATTTCTCCATGCAGTAGTATGTAAGTTTATGTAATGTGCATCTGTATGTAAACTACTATCTTTTTTATAAGAAGGGGAGATGTTATATATGTGAACGCACCCGCCTTAACCCTGGATAGGTACGGTCCTCGGACACCCCTTTAAGGGTATACTCGGACGCGAACGACCCCGACGCCAAAAAAAATTCTTGAAAAATCAGTTTTTGCAGTAACCTCCTTTTTTCTTTTGCCAAAAAAAACTTCAATGAATGCTTAAAACAACTGTAAAGATAAATACTACTCATCTGCAGAAAAACTATTTATTATAAATATTTTAAAAAATTAAGTAGAAAAAAAAAGACCTGACATAAAAATTCATAAAAAAAAAGTTTCTACATATATACACAAATCCTTTTAGGAATTGATTCTTGAATGTTTAGGACACATCTTGATGTATTTTGGATGAAGTCAGACCCATGGAGGTGAAGATCTGAAATGAGAAAATAGGGTAACTTTTTTTGGCCAAAAAAAATTGTCCAAATTTCATGAATTTTTTTGGGTACCCAAATGAAATAGGAAGTGGCTAATTTTTTTAGGGAATAAACATATGTTATCCTAAAATAAAAATATGTAAAAAAATCTTCATTATTTTGTAAATTACATTTATATCAGGGGCCATATCTAAAGGTAATTTTTTGAGTACTTGGAAATTTCGTAAAAAAATACATATATTTAATATATAATATGATATTTATGCAGGTAAAAATATACCAAAATATCACAAATTCTATAGGGAACAAGAATATATATAGATAGGGCAGCTTACGCTTCGGATATGTCCACAAAATGGCCGCCAACCACACTGACTCAGACTCCCTAATCTGCCACTTGAAATGTAGGAAGGGTATGTCAATTTCAAGGTGTTATTTACTAATCTAATTATTATTGGATATGCATAAAAATTGTATGGTGGGTTGCTGGATAATTGTCGATTATTTTACGACTATAAAATTAAAATTCTGACCCAAAAAATTTTTTTTGAAGGGAAATAAAATCGAAAAAAAAAATGTAAAACAATATTTTAGCTAAAAAAATTTGATGATATTCAATCAAAAAAAAAGTAAACAAAATTTTCCGACAAATAAACATCTAGAGGAATCATTACTCTGTGATAGTTCCTTAGTACGTAGTAATTTTGAAAAAAATTGGGAAAAAACGAAAAAATGGCAATCACCGGAAAATCGAACACATACCTATATATACGCCATATCTGGCTAAAAAAAAGATAGGCATGGGTAGCCAGATCATCTAGAAACACTTTCCAACACTATAAAAATATAAGTTTTGCGACACTACTTGCCAATTCCTTACGGTAACATGACTAAGCAAAAAAATGCAAAACAAATAAAAAGGGGCACTCGTGGAAAAATGGCCATTCTAATATACGGCATTTCAGAAAAAAAAAATTTCAGCCACGTGCTAGGCAAACCATCAAGGCATATTTTCCGACAAATAAACATATAAATGAAATATTACTCTGTGATAGTTCCTTAGTACGTAGTAATTTTGAAAGAAATGGGAAAAAACGAAAAAATGGCAATCACAGGAAAATCGAACACATACTTATATATACGCCATATCTGGCTAAAAAAAAAAATAGGCATGGGTAGCCAGATCATCTAGAAACACTTTCCAACACTATAAAAATATAAGTTTTGCGACACTACTTGCCAATTCCTTACGGTAACATGACTAAGCAAAAAAATGCAAAACAAATAAAAAGGGGCACTCGCGGAAAAATGCCCAACATTCTAATATACGGCATCTCAGATAAAAAAAAAAAGACATGCACGTGTTAGCCCAACCATCAAGGCACACTTTCTAACACATAAACATGAAAAAAAAATCAATAATATACGGCAATTCCTTACTACGTAGTAAATTTTTACAAATATTGAAAAAAAAACAGAAATTGGCAACCGCAGTTAAATACCCAATATACCAATAACTACGTCGTATCTGACAAAAACAAAATCACGCATGGGTAGCCAGATCATCTAGACACACTTTCCAACATTAAAAAAGCAAAAGTTTTACGACACTATTTCGCAATATCTTACGGAAAAATGACTTGGCAAAAAAATTAAAAAAAATTAAAAAGGGACACTCGCGGTAAAATGCCCGACATTCTAATATACGACATCTCAGATAAAAAAAAAGACATGTACGTGTTAGCCCAACCATCAAGGCACACTTTCTAACACATAAACATGAAAAAAAAATGAATAATATACGGCAATTCCTTACTACGTAGTAATTTTTACAAATATTGAAAAAAAAACAGAAATTGGTAACCGCAGTTAAATACCCAATATACCAATAACTACGTCGTATCTGACAAAAACAAAGTCATGCATGGGTAGCCAGATCATCTAGACACACTTTGCAACACTAAACAAGCAAAAGTTTTACGACACTATTTGGCAATATCTTACGGAAAAATGACTTGGCAAAAAAATGAAAAAAAATGAAAAAGGGGCACTCGCGGTAAAATGGTCCTCGTGGTGATGAACGACATTTTAACTAAAAAAAAAAACATGCACATGGTAGCCAAACAATCCACCAAGACTTTCCACAACTGATAACCTATACAAGTTGCACCATTCTACGACAATTTCATAATACGTAATAACTTTGATAATTATGCAAACTACCTCAGAAGGGTAAACTCGGACGGGAACGACCCCGACGCGTCTCAGAAATCGGGGAAGGAGTACAGCTACAGCAATGCACATCTGGACACTACTAGAGCGTGTAGGGGAGACACCTCCTGCAGGTCGATCACCCACAAATTCAGTCACAGGGGTGAGTCACGTGAGAAAAACCTGTTTTTTTTTGACGCTCGGGGTCGCAAACGACCCACCGTACCTATCCAGGGTTAATGTAATAGAAGAACGCAACCGATTCTGCGCACTCCATAGCCACGCGCCAATGTAATAACTTCAATAAATATTATGTACAAGTTAATCTGCACTTGTTGTGGCTTATCAGTAACCTAAGGATGTAACAACTGTAATCTTCCCAGAGTAGTACCATAGTGCCATGATCTGACCAGTGCTGTACCATAATATGAGTTCTCGCCGGCATGGCAACCCTGAATCCCTGATAGATCTGTGTGTTTGTTGCCAAATTGGTCTGTGTAATCGCTGCCGGTCTTCTAATTTATTTTTATAGTGAATAAACTTGAGGTAGTTTGTCTTTAGTGTGCACCCTAGTGCTAGTTAAAGTTTCAAGAACGTTTGAAAAAAAAAGATAAATGTGTTCGTTACAAATACAACAGGACAAACGTGTTTTTATCTTTTTCATTTTTTTTTAAAGTTTTCTTCGTCATCAACAACACAAGAAAGCTAAGTGAAAGGTAAGTGTCAGGGTATGTTGTAATTTTCTAATAATTATTAGTGTTTTTGGGTGTATGTATGATAGCGGCCACATGTATGTAATTATGATGACTGCCTACTAAGAATACAGCAGCGTGGTGGCGGGGGAGGAAGGCAGGGGGTCGTTAGCCCACCTGTTAGGTATGTAGGCAAGGACACAGCTTGTAGGTTAGGTTAAGGGGCAGGGAGAGTTTAGGTTAGTTGACATGTCCATTTTTAATACACATAGGAGGATCTGGCCGCTGATATACAAAGGCACCCTATTTTTGTATGTACAGCATATTATGCTCACCCAAGAGATTATCATGAATATGATCGTTTTTTTTTATGAATAACATTAATTAGGGTAGCTAGGGATAGGCCTAAATACATCAACCTTATATTTTTCCAACTGATTATTTCGTGTTTTATCAGTTTCTCACCATGAATGGGCCTTTTGACCCAAAACAGCAGTTTATGATCCTTCTTACACCCCTCATACAAGTAGGCCTATATCTACACAATTACATGGTAGCCTTATTCCAGTGGAAAACCTTGGTATTTGACTTGGAAACACTAAAACTACTGTTTTGTACCAATTTGATTGTTAGAAATGTATATAAAATACATAATAAAAGCTGCAAAGAATGTGGTTTCATTATAGAATACTACAATATTAGTTGGCCATTGGAACTCGTACTGTAATTGAATAGACCTTTGGGTAAAATTATAGAACAGCACGGAACTACATTATCAAGAGAAAAGGCCATATTTCCTATTGTAAATAATGTGCATTCAACAAATTTGACCTTTATTTCCACCGCAAATGAACCGTTCTCCTGCAATCTCAACTCCTTCCTCCCCCTTCCTGACAGATACAGGTGGGAACGTGGAACTTTGGAGGAACGAAAACTGGGAAAAAACCTGATTATTTAACACTTTCAAGATTTGTGAAAAGCCACAGAACCTCACAAACCCACCTAACTTAACCTTGTTTCCAGGTCACAGACCTATCCTAGCTGCCCCCCCCTCCCCTTCCCAGGTCACAGACCTATCCTGGCTATCCCCCCTCCCATTCCCAGGTCAGAGACTTAGCCGGGTGACAAGTTATTATAGGGTCTTCATGAAAGTAGTAAAAAGATGCTCTTCAGCGTTTAATTTCAAATGAAAAATCCTCATTTTAGTCATGACCAACAACTGCGAGGGTTGTAAACTGATCCAATTCAAAATCTAAGGCTTGTTTTCCATAATAATATCCAGCATTCATCTATTTCTTATAGAAAATTCCTGATTGAGTAAAAATTGAAGTATATATTTACCGAACTATGCTTATGATTCCAAAAAGACTGTTGAAGCTATGTTTACTATTAAAAGCAAAGACATTTACCCCAAGGTTAGCTAGATCAATAATTCTAAAAAAAAGTTTAGGCCTAAGGTAGATAGCTTGAGGATGAAAAAAATGTTTTAGGCCTAAACTAGCCAGCCGATGATTTAAAGAAAAACATTTATGCCTATTCTAGCCGGGCAGATTATTGATATTATATAATCAGTTTCATATGAGCTCATAACTGATTATTAGGAATATGATTCTTTGTGGGTTAGTTAAATAACATCAGTTAGGATTACTGAGCTGATGATTCAAAGATGTTTATTAGATCGAGGTTAGCCAGGTTGATTTAGGGGGAAAAAAAATTAGGCCTAGACTAGCTAGGTCGGTGATTGGAAACTATTGTGCTTAATTTGTACAGGAGTGAGGATTGGAAGGTCCATAGGCAAAGCTTTATTTATATAACAATTGTACCAGTCACCATCTTTTCCCACTTTTCAACAAACCGTATTTTGTAGATTTTGTAATGTCTAAGTATAACACAAGTTTGGTTATCGTAGCTGGCCTTCTTTATCCAAGAGGATATTAAGTTATATTTGTGAATAGGTTGTTAAAAAGTTATTAATTTATGTAGTTAGTTGGGACAGGTATAAACTTTCTTATTACTTGTCAAATAGATTTTTTTTATGGTGAAAATTATGTTTATCCTTGTATGAAATACGATATTATGAAACAGGTTTTACAATTGGGGAAATTTTACAATTTACTGTTACCTTATAGGACTGAAGGCAGTTGGGAAGTAAACTCGGGATACGGGTAAGCTAAGGATACTAAGTCTAAAGGGGTCCCCCCATGACAATTAGGTAAGAACATGGCTCTTAGGTTAGGTGAGATTAGGTGTGGAATCTTATGTTAGAAAGTATTATTGTTTTCCTTTTAAAATGTTTTTTAGTCGTAACTTTTAGATTTTTTGAATGTCTAAAATTAGAAAAATATGGGTGTCCTCCAATTACAATATTTGCATCAGAGCCCTTCAAAGTTCTTACAAATATACTAGGGTCACTTCTTATTTTCTTTACTAAGAATATTTCGCTATAGTAAATATTAACTCACATTTTCATTACTGACCCAGTTCATCTCGACCAACTACAAAGGCTCTTAAAGTTATTGAAGTAATTATTCTCCATGGATGGCTCATGTCTGTGCAATATTACCATGTAGCTAATGCCAATAGCATGTGTGGGTAGGCTATCAAGAACAAGATTAACTAATTCTTAGTTTTCTGTGGATACCATTGAATAGGCTATCAAGAACACTCTATTATTCTGATGGTCATATATTATGTTTGTGTGATTTATTTAAGTACAGTATCTTAAGTACTGGTACCGTACCTGTAATTCATATCACATAACTCCAATGGTCCTTGCTCTTAAATGGTTTATTTTTGTTTGCAAATAAACATTATCGCACGGCTCCTCTATTCTAGCAGGCTGTACATGGATATGCTGCACACGCCAACCACATGAGTTATTGATCAAGTATCATAATAACCTACAATTTGTATCCTGCCCCACAAATGGTCTTTTCTGACCGTTTATATTGTAGAACACTATAGCTACTTTTACATTCAGTATTAGGGTAGGATGCATATTATAATATTAATCTTCAAAGCTTGGTGGGATGCATGCCAAACCAGCACCTGTTAATGTGAATTTTTTAATGTTACCATTAGTCTGTCCAAAATTGATTGTTTTCAAATTTATTGGCATCATGAAGGAAAATTATTGAAAACTTCCAAATTATATTAAGATAGTTTAGCCTTGGGTCTTCGCGGGTTCTATTTCTTTGGATTAGGTCATTCGTGACACAGAGAACTGTATAACATATTAAATAAAAATTCACCCTTGCGCGATTTTGCGATAAGAACTCACGATGAGCTGACAGTTTCAGACCAACAATACTCCTTTGCACCTAGCATGACTCACTCTTGCAACGTCTGTCTTCGCTTGTGCATCTCCTGCTTCAGTCCTTGGTCTTACTCCTAAAATAGTACCTCCTATGCATACTGTACAATAGTGATTTGTACTGTAAATAGTGGTTAAGCTGTCATGTGCAAAAGAGGCAATGCCGCATGCATTGCATGATGGTTTGTGACGTATTACTGCGTATAACTCTGTACAAAAATGGTTATTGGTTACCGTTACATTTTATTTTTATTTACATTTTTGTTGTATCATTGTTAATATTAATGTACAGGTATTGTTACGTTAACTAATGTGCAGTACTGCACTGTTTAATAAATACTGTACTTTACAGTACAGCAATGTAGATACTGTATACGATAAATGTACAGTAAATTGGAACTGTGTGAGTCGACATGCCAAAAATAGCGATCACTTATAAGTGATAGGTTGTGTTACTTTAGCTAGTTAAGCTATACAGTACAGTATTGGGGTAATAGTATTGTACATATATTATAGTAGTACAGTATACACTACAGTACAGTATTAGCAAGTGTTGTTAGATAGGAAAAACGATGTTTTGATGTTACAGTATTTACGTATAAGTTGGCGATAACTCTGTTATGTGTAGTCTTTCTGTGTACTGCATGCACAGACATGCAGTCACTGAATTGTGTTCATACGGTAATGCAATATAATCAGGCCGCACTTTACACGAGTTTGTTCTTCGCGATCTCACTCGATTGTGACACAGAGAATCATAATACCTATTAATGAAAAATTACCAAGGCGCGACAATTTCAAATGACCTGCTCTTGGCTTGCTTTGCGCCACTTCCCACTCTGCTCCCATCTAACTCTGACTCGTCACCAGAGCTGCCATATCAGTGCCTATCACGCCTGATCTGGTGCATTTCTTGAGAAGTCAGAGTGTTTTTACTCTGGTATGGTTACGCTATTTTACACCATCACAAAATGTAGAGCTTTTCTTGCTGATAGTGCTGTATATACCATGATAAACTGGTTGCCTTCCAGAGTCTTTTTTTCTAACTTGACTTATTGAAACAATTACAGCCATATTATATTGTTATATCTTATAAAGTGATTTAGCACTTTTGTTGTGTGTTTTGGAAGTTCATGTAGTGCATAATTAACATCAGAAATGGCAACCCTGCTCATCTGTCTTGCATCGTCTCTCCTCGCATGTATATCACCCACTTCATTCCTTTTTTAACAGAATCCTATTATCATATAAAACAAGTGATGTATTGGTATACAGTAGTGCATACTGTACTCCTGAACATTGTTTATATTCATGGGTTGATATACTGTAGATATGTATAAAAGACGACGCAGACGCATCAGTAGTTGCGTCATGCTTCAAGCTGCATAGAGCTTCGTATGAAAATGGTTAGTGGTCATTGTATAAAATACGTACACTTGCCGGTAGTTAATCTTAAATTGTATACATATTGTACAGTACAGAATTGCAATAATGTATAGTATGGTTTTTGTAAATAGGCCATGTGTGCGGTGAGTCAAGTTGTCTGAACGAAAACTACGAACACTTATAGTACAGTTAATCTTTACTGTAGTGATAGTACTGTACACATATTACAGTAATATACACTACAGTATCAGCGAGTGTTTTTCAGTATTTGTAGATATGAACAACAGTGTTTTGTTGTTATACTGTAAGTGTATGATGACCGCTAGGTAAAATTATAGTCACGGTCAGGGCAATAACTGCTGTACTGTAGTGTAGCATTACTGTGTCCAGTACTTAAGTGTACACATGTGCAGTACTTAGGCAGTACTTAATGTGTTAATTATCGGAGCCTAGGCAGTGTGCAATGAATTGTTAGGTTAGGTTAGGAGTTATCCTACCTTAGGGCACCAATTATACGCAAATTTTCAATATTAATCTTACCCGATGATCATGTAGCTGTCAACTCCGTTGCCCGACAGAAATCTACGGTCGGGATACGCCAGCGATCGCTATACAGGTGGGGGTGTACACAACAGCGCCATCTGTGAGTAGGTACTCAAGTACTTCTTGTCAACAAGAACTCAATTTTTCCTCTGTCGTGCCACCGGCAAGACCTACTTGGATACGCTGTTGATTCTGGAGTTATTGTTCACGCTTTGGTGATGTATTTATTCTAGAATTTAGCCTTCGCTATTCAGGAAGCTTTATCATTAGCTTAGCAAGCTTTTGGAATTAATTTGGACTTATTAGTTAACGAACTTTGCTAGATTTGGAATTCCCCTTTGACTACTTCTTCAATTCAAGATGTCTGACCAGTCTCAAGTCCCTAAGTACAGGCAGTGTAGCGTTAGGGCTTGTGCTAGGCGTCTTCCGAAGGCCTCTATAGATCCTCACACCGTTTGTTCCAATTGTAGGGGTAGATCCTGTCAATTGGAAGATCGATGTGGGGAATGCGCTGGGCTTTCGGAATTCGATTTTAACGAATTCCTAAAATATGCACGTAGGTTAGAGAAGGAGAGAATCAGGAGGAGTTCTTCTCGCTCTGTGGATTTTTCCTCTCCCCATGCCCCTCAACCTTTTCCTTCCCCTGTAGTGGTGACTCCCGAACCTGTTACTAGTGCTCAGCCATCCATGGCGGATATGTTGCGTGCCATTCAGGCTCTCGGTGACAAAGTGGAGTCTTTGGCTCAAGACCGCAATCAGCTTTTGGCAGATGTCAAAGAGCTGAAAGCGAAAAGTGCAGTGGGAAGTGTTATCAGTGCTAGTGATGTTAAAAGTGTCAGTGTCAGTGTTGCGCATGAGGGTACATCTGTGCGTGCCAGTCGTTCTCCCAGTCCGGGACCTCTTGCAAGCTCCCAAGCCCAGGGGAGAAGCTATGTCGAAGGACCAAAGGGTTCGGCAGGCCTTGATCGGCGCACTGATGTATCCTCAGTGGTTGCGGACGTATCTGTCAAAGATCGTCCCATCCACAAACAGACGAATGAGCCCTTACATTCCTCGTCTGTGGAAGAGGTTTCCAGGAGGAAACGATGGACCAAGGTCTCACGACCACTCAAACGTAAGGTCCCTTCCGAGCGAGTCCAACGGCCCAGGTGTAGCCACTGGGTCAGTTCGGACTCGCCGCAGTCTTCCGATGACTGCACACCTCCCAAGAGAGGTAGAGTGGTTCCACAACAGGCTACTGCTCCGTCTGTTGCTGTTCCAACCACGGTAGACCCTAAGTGGTCCATGCTGCAGACTATGCAGTCTCAGCTTGCTGCATTCATGCAGGAGTATCATGCTGAGAGGGTTGACTCTGAGCCTGTTAACCTACAACCCTCCGAGGTTGTGCGCTCAGCAGATACTGCGGCTGCCTGCTCCCACACTCCACCTGTGAGAGCTCCACCACCTATGCGCAGTCCACTCTGCCAGACGCATGTTCGTGCCGCATCATCCGTTGACATGCGTGAGCTACCGCATCAGCAGTGGGAAGGTGCTGTAGAGCTGCCGGGTTCTGCCTCTTTGCGGCATGCTCCGCAACCCATGCGGCATGCTCCGCAACCCATGCGGCATGTTCCGCATGCCATGCGGCATGTTCCGCATGCCATACAGCATGCTCCGCATACCATGCAGCATGCTCCGCATACCATGCAGCATGCTCCGCTTACCATACAGCATGCTCCGCAACCCACCGCAACCTCTCCCACGCACCAACTCTCTGCGTTTGTTGTTGCCAGCTCGCAGACTGACCAGCAGCAGCA
The DNA here is from genome assembly GCF_036898095.1 of Palaemon carinicauda. NCBI lineage: Eukaryota > Metazoa > Arthropoda > Malacostraca > Decapoda > Palaemonidae > Palaemon > Palaemon carinicauda. Next base: position 38,077,734 of record NC_090727.1, read on the forward strand.
TGATGTTGGATCCGCAGCAGTTACGCATGCACCCGTACTGCCGGATTCAGCCGTTCAGCTTTCTGCTCTGCCTTTGCCACTTCCTACTCAGCTTTCGGACGATGGAGCATCATATGACGAAGCTGTACATTTGGATGAACCGCACTCTGACTTTGAAGGGCCCAAGTCTACGCCTCCCTCCTTAGACTTTCGTAAAGTCCTTGCCTTGTTCAGGGACTTGTATCCTGAGCTATTTGTGTCTGCAACCCCTCGCTCTCCTCCCTCCGAGTTTGCTCTGGGCATGCAGTCTGCTGCTCCTGCCTTCACCAAGCTTGTTCTCGCACGATCTTCTAAGAGAGCTTTGAGGGTTATGGGGGAGTGGTTGCATTCCAAGAAGCAACTGGGAAAGACTGCATTCATCTTTCCGCCTTCCAAGCTTGCTTCTAAGTCGAGCGTCTGGTATGCCACGGGAGAGGAACCCGGCTTGGGAGTTCCTGCCTCTGCCCAGGGCGACTTCTCAAGTCTGGTTGACTCTCCCCGCAGGTTGGCTATGAGACGTTCGAAGATCTGCTGGTCCTTTTCCGACATGGATCATCTGTTGAAGGGAGTCTTTCGTGCCTTCGAGATCTTCAACTTCCTCGATTGGTGTTTGGGAGCCTTAAGCAGGAAGACTTCCCCTTCGGATAAGGACTCTGCCATGCTGATCATGTCCTGTATGGACAAAGCCATTCGCGATGGGTCTGGTGAACTTGCGGCTTCTTATGTTTCAGGTGTTCTTAAGAAGAGAGAACATCTTTGCTCCTTCTTATCGGCTGGTATCACTCCTTGCCAGAAGTCAGAGTTGTTGTTTGCTCCTCTCTCCAAGTTTTTGTTTCCGGAGGAGCTAGTCAAAGGGATGGCTGCCTCCCTTATCCAGAAGGATACCCATGATCTTATGGCATCCTCTGCACGTAAGGCTAAAACCTTACCTTCCGTGCCTAGACCCTTCCGCCCTGCAGCAGTAGACACACCTGCTACTAGGTTCATCCCGCCCTTTCGTGGCAGAACCTCCAGCAGAGGAGGTACTCGTGCCGACAGTCACCGTGGCAAATCCAAGAAGGGTTCCAAGTCCGCAAAAGGCAAGTTCTGACTTCCTTCCTCTCCAGACAGCTGTGGGAGCCAGGCTCAAGACCTTCTGGCAAGCTTGGGAGAGCAGAGGTGCAGACGCTCAGTCTGTGAAGTGGCTGAGGGAGGGATACAGAATTCCGTTCTGCCGCAGTCCCCCTCTTGCTACATCTCCCATCAACCTCTCTCCCAACTACAAGGAGAAGGACAAGAGGCTAGCGTTGCATCAAGAGGTGTCGCTCTTGCTACAAAAGGAAGCGGTGGTCATAGTCCGGGATCATCAATCCCCAGGCTTCTACAACCGTCTCTTCCTGGTAGCGAAGAAGACAGGAGGTTGGAGACCGGTGCTGGACGTCAGTGCGCTCAACGCTTTTGTCACCAAGCAGACGTTCACGATGGAGACGACGAAGTCGGTCCTAGCAGCGGTCAGGAAGGAGGACTGGATGGTCTCGTTAGACCTGAAAGACGCGTACTTTCACGTCCCCATCCATCCAGACTCCCAACCTTTCCTAAGATTCGTCTTTGGAAAGGTTGTGTACCAGTTCCAAGCCCTGTGCTTTGGCCTAAGCACGGCACCTCTTGTGTTTACCAGACTGATGAGGAATATTGCCAAATTCCTTCACTTGGCAGACATCAGAGCCTCCCTCTATTTAGACGACTGGCTTTTAAGAGCTCCTACAAGTCGTCGCTGTCTGGAGAATCTCAGATGGACTATGGATCTGACCAAGGAATTGGGCCTCCTGGTCAATACAGAGAAGTCCCAGCTCATCCCATCCCAGACCATTGTCTATCTAGGTATGGAGATTCAGAGTCGAGCTTTTCGGGCTTTTCCGTCGGCCCCAAGGATCAAACAAGCCCTAGAATTCATCCAGAGCATGCTGAGAAGGAACCGATGTTCGGTCAGGCAGTGGATGAGTCTAACAGGGACATTGTCATCGCTGGCCCAGTTCATCGAGTTAGGGAGACTCCACCTCCGCCCCCTTCAGTATCATCTAGCTGCTCACTGGAGAAAGGACATGACGCTAGAGGCGGTCTCAGTGCCTGTTTCCGAAGAGATGAGGTCTATGCTAACGTGGTGGAAGAGCAACATCCTTCTCAAGGAAGGTCTGCCATTAGCTGTTCAGACCCCCGACCACCGTCTCTTCTCGGACGCATCGGACACGGGCTGGGGTGCGACACTGGACGGACAGGAATGCCCGGGCACATGGAATCAGGAGCAAAGGACACTTCACATCAATTGCAAGGAGTTGTTGGCAGTTCATCTGGCCTTGATAAACTTCAAGTCCCTCCTGCTGAACAAGGTGGTGGAGGTGAACTCCGACAACACCACAGCCTTGGCCTACATCTCCAAGCAAGGAGGGACTCATTCGGGGAAGTTGTTCGAGATCGCAAGGGACCTCCTCATTTGGTCAAAAGATCGAAGGCTCTCTCTGGTGACGAGGTTCATTCAGGGCGATATGAATGTCATGGCAGATCGCCTCAGCCGGAAGGGTCAGGTCATCCCCACAGAGTGGACCCTTCACAAGAATGTTTGCAGCAGACTATGGTCCCTGTGGGGTCAGCCCACCATAGATCTATTCGCTACATCAATGACCAAGAGGCTCCCGATGTATTGTTCTCCGATTCCAGACCCAGCAGCAGTTCACGTGGATGCCTTCTGCTGGATTGGTCCCATCTCGACCTGTATGCGTTTCCGCCGTTCAAGATTATCAACAGGGTACTTCAGAAGTTCGTCTCGCACGAAGGGACACGGTTGACGTTGGTTGCTCCCCTCTGGCCCGCGAGAGAATGGTTCACCGAGGTACTGCAATGGCTAGTGGACGTTCCCAGGACTCTTCCTCTAAGAGTGGACCTTCTGCGTCAACCTCACGTCAAGAAGGTACATCCAAACCTCCACGCTCTTCATCTGACTGCCTTCAGACTATCGAAAGACTCTCAAGAGCTAGAGGCTTTTCGAAGGAGGCAGCCAGAGCGATTGCCAGAGCAAGGAGGACATCCACTCTCAGAGTCTATCAGTCTAAATGGGAAGTCTTCCGAAGCTGGTGCAAGGCGAATGCAGTTTCCTCAACCAGTACCACTGTAACCCAGATTGCTGACTTCCTGTTACATCTAAGGAACGTAAGATCCCTTTCAGCTCCTACGATCAAGGGTTACAGGAGTATGTTGGCAGCGGTGTTCCGCCATAGAGGCTTGGATCTTTCCACCAACAAAGATCTACAGGACCTCCTTAGGTCTTTTGAGACCTCAAAGGAACGTCGGTTGTCCACACCAGGCTGGAACCTAGACGTGGTTTTAAGGTTCCTAATGTCATCCAGATTTGAACCGCTCCAATCAGCCTCTTTTAAGGACCTCACTTTAAAGACTCTTTTCCTCGTGTGCCTAGCAACAGCTAAAAGAGTCAGTGAGATCCACGCCTTCAGCAGGAACATAGGTTTCACATCTGAAACGGCTACATGTTCCTTACAGCTCGGTTTTTTGGCTAAAAACGAGCTTCCTTCCCGTCCTTGGCCTAAGTCGTTCGAGATCCCAAGCCTGTCCAACTTGGTGGGGAACGAACTAGAGAGAGTACTTTGTCCAGTAAGAGCCCTCAAGTACTATTTAAGACGGTCAAAGCCATTACGAGGACAGTCAGAAGCCTTGTGGTGTTCTATCAAAAAGCCTTCTCTACCGATGTCTAAGAACGCAGTTTCTTACTACATCAGGCTTCTGATTAGAGAAGCTCATTCTCATCTGAAGGAAGAAGATCTTGCTTTGCTGAAGGTAAGGACACATGAAGTCAGAGCTGTTGCTACTTCAGTGGCCTTCAAACAGAACCGTTCTCTGCAAAGTGTTATGGATGCAACCTATTGGAGAAGCAAGTCAGTGTTCGCATCATTCTATCTCAAAGATGTCCAGTCTCTTTACGAGAACTGCTACACCCTGGGACCATTCGTAGCAGCGAGTGCAGTAGTAGGGGAGGGCTCAGCCACTACTTTCCCATAATCCCATAACCTTTTTAATCTTTCTCTTGAAGACTTTTTATTGTTGTTTTATTGGGTTGTACGGAAGGCTAAGAAGCCTTCCGCATCCTGGTTGATTTGGCGGGTGGTCAAATTCTTTCTTGAGAAGCGCCTGGGTTAGAGGTTGTGATGAGGTCCTTTAGTATGGGTTGCAGCCCTTTATACTTCAGCACCTAGGAGTCGTTCAGCATCCTAAGAGGACCGCTAGGCTCAGTAAGGAAGACTACTTAAAAAAGGCAGAGTAATAATTCAAGTCGACTTCCTTACCAGGTACTTATTTATTTTATGTTTGTTATTTTGGATAACTGCTAAAATGAAATACGGGATACTTAGCTTCTTTGTTAACATGTATGCTGGTCTCCACCCACCACCCTGGGTGTGAATCAGCTACATGATCATCGGGTAAGATTAATATTGAAAAATGTTATTTTCATTAGTAAAATAAATTTTTGAATATACTTACCCGATGATCATGAATTTAAGGACCCTCCCTTCCTCCCCATAGAGAACCAGTGGACCGAGGAGAAAATTGAGTTCTTGTTGACAAGAAGTACTTGAGTACCTACTCACAGATGGCGCTGTTGTGTACACCCCCACCTGTATAGCGATCGCTGGCGTATCCCGACCGTAGATTTCTGTCGGGCAACGGAGTTGACAGCTACATGATCATCGGGTAAGTATATTCAAAAATTTATTTTACTAATGAAAATAACATATCTCGATTTTTGTGCCTGTCTCAGTTACGTAATCGTAACAAAGAGTGGAGCTGACTGTACTTACACTGTGATAGAAACCTCATAAAAACAATATAGTGCAATACAGTGGGTTACTTAGTGTGTTAGTCTACCGAGTATAGGCAATGGGCAGTAAGTTGGTAGGTTATGAGATGACCCACCTTAGGGCAGTAAAGATTCGCGCCTGTCTGTGTTACCTAACTCCGCGAAGACCGTGGGGCGACTGTATGTTAATATTTTGGTATTGTCACCCTTAATGTTAATTGATCATGACTAATTACATTTTTATCATTTAGGTTTATAAACCAGGTAATATCTACTACTGCTGGTACAACTACTAATACAGTACTGTACTACTTTTTGTAGTAGTAGTAGTAGTAGTAGTAGTAGTAGTAGTATTGTTTTCAGCTGTAAATGGGATTGTCTTTAACTTCACTGTGTATTTTCTGCTTTGTTCTTTGTTAAGGTGATATCATACACAGTGATTGCTGTTACATCTATGTTGCCAGTAATACCTCGCCCTACAATCTTGATTCATTTCTAGAGACTTGTCATTAGGCTATTTTCAACGTAGATTGGATTTTTTCCATGTACTGTACTGTGACTTATGTATACCTGATACATGAAAAAGTATTTATGTATGTACTTGCAACCCATCATCATGTTATAAAAGCAGATATCAGCATTAATAAGTTTCCTTGACTAAGTATAGTACTGTACACCATTGTACCAATTACTGTAATGTATTGTTCATTACATTATTGTACCAAATATTTTACTTTAAGGTACTGTATATACCGTCTTATAACATTTACTGTTAATGAAATATAATGTGCAGGAATAATGAGAGAGAGAGAGAGAGAGAGAGAGAGAGAGAGAGAGAGAGAGAGAGAGAGAGAGAGAGAGAGAGAGAGAGAGAGAGAGAGAGAGAGAGAGATACAATGTTTACGGTACAATAAACTGTTATAATATTGACAAATGAAACCCATTTATGCTGAAAAGTATTGGAGGTTCTCAGAGTATAGTACGGTACCACCATGCAAAAATATTGTAGAGTAACCATGTATAGTCAACAAAGTTGGTTTGTATGTCCTACAACCAACCTTCCTTTTCATCTCGATGACATTAAGTATTGCTTGTTTTTTATGTAGACATTTGGATACAAAACACATCCACACATAGCCTACACTAGTTACTCTCTCTAAACGATTAGTCTATACAGTAAGGGACTGCTTATATGAAAATAGCTGGTGAGGAAAAACATATTGATATTATTTGTCTATAAGGAACTGTGTTTGGAATTTATGAAAATAAATTAGAAGTTTGAAAGTTTCTTAAGCCTAAAATGAAGCCATTTTAGTTTCATGTCAGCTATCCTGGCTAGTGCAGTGGTAATGTTTTCGCCTAGCATTTGCATGGCAGCACACGATCCCATCCCGTGCCCGTGAGTTTAAGCTGTTTGCTGGGGAGGCCACTGCTGTAATTGGACTGTACAGTTTGGGTTTGGGCTATCTTGGCAGATGTGCTGGTGAATATCTGTTCTGATGAAACTGGAACTTAAAAAAAAAAAAAATCCACTACTACTGTTACACCTAAACTTTTGCTTTTAACTTTACATGCAAATCTGTATGAAGGACCTCTCATTATACACTTTTACCTAGGCATCATTATTGCTTGTTCCTGTTTTTATTGAGTATTCATTTTGCATGTTAGAAGATCTATTTATCTAGTTTTTATTCAATATTCTTTTTTGGATGTTAGAAGATGTGATGGTTCTCTATTGCAATTTATATCAAAGCCTCTTCTACACAAATGTTTATATTTGTCGTTGTAAATTTCTAGTAACCTTTATATTGCACAATTAGCCTAATTGCTTATAGTTCAGGTATTTATTTATAGAATAATACCAATTGCTTTTAAACAATGTCCGTCTTCATTTGCTACCAAGGCAATTTATATTCTGTATTCACATTTGAAATATTTGTTATATTATAGCATGTTAACAATATTTGAATAATCGATTAAATTTCTATTTAGTTGAAGGGAGGATTTGATATGCTTACAGTATGTTGGTGGATCATTTTGGGATTTTCATTGACAAAACGTACGTTTCATGCTATGTTCGCCATACAGAAAATGCTAACTATTCAATGGCATATCCGATAGAGTTGTCTTTTATCTAAAATATGAATTTGGTGCTCATGTCTTTACGTAAGGATGCATACTGTATACTCATGAATAACCCATTACCCATTTAAAGTGAATAATTGTTAAAGATAATTCTTTGTAAATATTGAAGTCCATTAGAATAATCTGTTGGAATTGAAATTCTTTTAAGTTTTACTTGTTATGGTTTGGTATTGTAGAAAAGTCTTCCAAATGGTAGTCCTCGATCTTTTCCCCGGCGATAGCATTAACCCAAAAACTCCTTAATGAAACCTTAGATATATGTGCTGGTATCGTTTCAGCAAAACCGCTTAGCCAAATTGAAATTGGGAGTCTACAATGTTTTTTTTTTTTTTTTTTTTTTTTAAAGGGGAATTGAGGCCTTTACGATGTGTTGTCTTAATGGTTATTACGACAAGCTTTTGTAAAAAGGGAATGTTTTATTTTACAGTAGTATGGTAAGGTTTTAAGTAAGATTTTGAAGCATGCTGTATTACAGGTGGTAGGGGTGAAGTTATAGGATAAAAAGACATGATCTTCATAGGCATTAAAAAGATTGATGTTTTGCAAATTGGTTCTGTGCTAATTTTGAGCTATGGAGTTTTACTGTGTAAGATGATCAGTAAAATGTTTTCAGTGTTTAAAAGGTAAAAGATAAGCATAATATTGCATGATAGTAAGGTATTGAAGATAAGTGGAAATGAAGATGAAATACTGATTATTAACGTTTGTAATGAAAAAAAAAATATTCATGAGGCATCTGTAAGTGATTATAATGAATGGTGGAAAGATGAAAGAAAATGCGAAGCAAGAGAGTCAAGAGAATGTGTGGAAAAGAGATTGGTACAATACTTATGGCTTGTAGCAGCAGGAGCTACAACTTGCTTTTAACACAAAGACAGGCTGGACATGAGACTGGTTTTTATTAACGCCACAAAACAAGCTTACTGTATATACAACCGGTTGAGGGTAATAATGACTTAAAAACTTAAACAATATCAAACATGCAATGGCAAACTTAAACAGGTTTGTCTATTATCAGTGAAGGAAAAACGAGAGAGAGAGAGAGAGAGTGCAGTCTCATTACATTGTATGAGCGTGTATGAAATACGCGTGCATTATATGCCCCCTCCACCCAAAAAAAAAAAAAAAAAAAAAAAAAAAAAAAAAAAAAAAAAAAAAAAAACAGCCAGATATGTAAAATGAAATGTAGCGCCTTGCATGAAATAAATTTATATCTCATACTGATCCCAGTATGAGATAGAAATTTATTTCGATTTGAGCACGATATTGTGTTGATTTCCATCCATATTGACTCATTATGGGTAATTCGAATTTGAACCGATCAATTTTGTCACCTGGTGAGTCGGGAAGTCGGGGAAAATTCGTTGGTAAGAGACTCATGTCTTGCCAGGTAAATTCTGAATTGCAGTTAGCAGTTAGGTTTCGACTTCTTCTGGAGTCTCTGGTGGCGTGATTGGTAGTGACCTTGCCTTTCATTTAAAGGGGCTACGGTTCGATCCCAGTATGAGATTGAAATTTATTTCTATTTGAGCACGATATTGTGTTAATTTTCATGTGTGAATATATATATATATATATATATATATATATATATATATATATATATATATATATATATATATATATATATGTTAATGTAAACAACAAATGCAGCCATTTGTAGTCCACTGCAAGACAAAGGCCTCAGACAAGTCCTTTATTCATGTCTGGGGTTAGCCATTTCTCATCACTACGCTGGCCAACTGAGAATTATTGGTGATAGGAAACATTTGTCTGATCGCTCACAGCAAACCAACATAGTGTAGGCGACCCTAACTAGTACAGTTTGGCTGATTAAGGCGATACACAAACCCTTTCACCACTTGAAAGTATTCCCTCTTAGAAAAGGATATATACATACACACACACACACACACACATATATATATATATATATATATATATATATATATATATATATATATATATATATATATATATATATATATATATATAAATAAACACACACACAGGGAAACAATGAAGGCATATTACCAAATGTTGGATGCTGATGTCCGTAAAGGAATAAATAGTTATAGTGTAGGAAATTTTGTAAATGGAGTATGAAAAAATAACTTTTCTTGATTGAGGTATATCATTTTTCGGATCTTGTCAAGATTAGCGAACCCAACCATCACCGGGTTCGCTATTCTTTATATGTGGAAAATTGGGTTCCTTATTCTTGACATGTGGTAAATTGGGTTCCCTATTCTTGACATGTGAAAATGGGATTCGATCTTTACACGAGCTTTTTCAGTCGCTACTTAAAGCTACTATTCACTTTTTGAACTTTCTTTTGTTCACTTGAATTGCTAGTTAAACATCTTTGTACTTACTTAAACAGCTGGATGAGTAATTAAATAAGTCCAAGCATTTCAATTGCTACTTGAAGCTTCTATTTACTTGTTAAACCTTTTTTCTATTCATTTAATCAGCTAGTTAAATTTTTTCCTACTTACTTAAACTTACCCAAATTCTTCAAAAATGGTTTTCATGTATATAATATGAAAGAAAAACTAATTTAGATATTCAGATATCCATTGTCCCTCAAAATGGATAGGTCTACTTCACGGAAGTTGTGAAACCATTAGTTGGGAAGGAAATGTTACCTATGATTGACTGGATGAAGAACAAATCAATTATTCGACCGGAATTAAAATGTGAATCAAGCGGCATATTTATGAACTGGATAAAGTGCTGGGCCTCTGTAGACGGTTGTGTATGGGAGTGTCAGGTAAAAGATTGTTCACGGTATAAACGAAACTCATCAATAAGGATGGACTAATTAAAAAGTAAAATTGCAGCTGTGGATTCATGTCATATATTGTTTGTGCAATGAAATGTGGGAGCAGGAAACTTCTCGTATTGTAAATATGTCTCGGCAGACCATAGTGGATTTTTACAGTTTATTTAGAAAGGTGTGTACGAGACATTTTGACCTTAATCCTATAAAACTTGATGGGCCTGGGATAATAGTTCAGGTTAATGAATCGTGCTTTCCACATAAACCTAAGACCATCAAGGACGATCCCCTACGCGCCAAGTCTGGGTTTTTGGGAACATGAGACATTTCTATCAATAATAGAAAAAGTAGTGAGACATGGATCAACTATTCACAACGATGAATGGCGAGCCTATAGAAATATAGCTAATAATCAAAACTGCCAGTACAGAACCGTGAACCACGTTATTCTTGACGTGAGGTTAATTGGGTTCCCTATTCTTTACAAGTGGAAAATTGGGTTCGTTATTCTTTACATGTAGAAAATGGGGTTCCTTAATCTTGACATGGAAATGTTGGGTTCGCTAATCTTGACAAGATCCCATTTTTCTTACCTCTCTTTTTATTCATTGCTTTGGATTTTTAGTTCTTTTATTTCACCGTAAAGCTATACTCTTGGTAAAATAACACTCGCTACATGAAAAAATATAAACGCCGCTTTACGTATCCTCCTTTGCGTCAAAAACTGCATAAAAAACTTTTCCTTTGGTCCTCCACGGAATACTCGTTAGCACGATTGTTAGAGAGGCTTGTTATTTTTTCGTTTGGTTTGTTTGTCATTTCTTTTGTGTAAAAGAAAAAAAGATGTAAAGAAAAAAAACTCATTTTTGTAGACCTTTGTAGATAAAATATGTAACATCTCGTATGTTATCGATGAAAGTGACTAAAGAACTTTTTTTTATGAATATTTTATTTTCTTTGAAGCTTCCTTTATGAATGCGTATGCTAAACTTTCCCCAATCCTGTGCGTTTTTTTCCTGAATATGAATGGTTACATAGATAAGAAGGACAGCCCCCGCTTCTAAACTTTTTTTACTTGGTGGTTTAGAATGCCCTCACACAATGGATTTTGGAGACTCGTGTGAATTCTCTTTGACAAATGATTTACCTTTAAGGTTTTCCTGCCACTTTTTATGATCTGCAGTACTTGGAATGTACTAATTACTTATTCCATCTTTGCAAATATTTCTTTAATATCGCATTTTCCTCCAAATTTTGCTTTCATTACCTTTTTTCTATCATAGATTCAAGTTGTCTCCTTAATTTTCCTTGCTTACCCGACTGTAACCTAATGACTCCTACTACCTTTGTACATCATTTTCACTTTTTTTTGTATTTTCCCATTTTTTTTTCTCTTAGCATTTCATGGACACAGGTCTTGAACAACAAATGGGAGATAGATTCCTCTGCCATGAGCTTGCTTTAGTTATCCATGAAATCTGATTGTCGCTTCTTGATGATAATTATTTTTGTGTCTGTCTTCAGGAATGTCTTTGCTGCGGCCACTAATTTCACGCACCTTTTAGTTTTTAACTCTACCTATACTTTTTAGCGAAACTTGGGACAGGTTAGTCTCTCCAGTCCTAGTGCTGGATCACATGAACAAAATTCCCAAATTTAAGTAAACCAAAGGACAATTGAAGTGAAGGAAACCTTCAATCCTTGGCAGATGACTGACAGGGAGATACTCGAAAGAGGAGGAGGATGGTAATAAACAGGTGGCAAGTTTGGGAAGGAATCTGTATTTTTACGGTGCAGATGGAAGAAATAATAATAATGATTAAGATCGAGAAGTTGTTGAGGGGAGATAGAATAGATGTGACAGTAGCAAAGAACATTAATTGTGAAGATGGCGAAGGAAGAGAAAATAAAACCATAATGTATTGATGGAAGCAGTACTTAGAAAATCTACGGTAAGAATACAATTAATCGACTAGAGAATGCTGAAAAAGGGCAGAGGGGCCAACAGAGAATATGACGTTTATAGAAGTTTGGAGAGTCATTACGATAAAAGTTGAAAAACTGTCGTTCAGTAAACTCGCTGGAAGTGGTTTTGCAAATTTGATGCCTTTTTAAATGTAATTGGAGGCGAGACAACTCCTCAGACGGGAATTTAGTCTTAGCGTTTCAAAATTGATTTCGTGTTGTATTTGACATTGCTATCCTTGAATGTGTCTTTATATAAACGTCATGAATTTGATATTTCAAGTAATGTGCCAGACTTTGCTTACAGGTTTCGTGTGAGGTGCATGGGTTATGGAAACTTAAGTAAGCGTACAGTGAATAAATTCAGGGTTCCATAGAGTACTGTAGATTTTGAGGTCTTTTGATATATTTGTCTTTTACTAATGTTGCATACTATTCATATGGTTCAATTCTTGTTGTATTTATATTCTCAACAAACACTGAGATGGTCTTTCATCTAGGAATATTTTCAATGATCAAAACATTGGTACAATATTTATTATTTCACAAAAAACTTTGATCATATAAGGTATATATTATTTATGTAACAAAATATTAATAACTACAAACAGGTTGATCGTCTAAGGCCCCCTTTTATCATAGATCTTCACTAGATTTGTGTGGATGATTCCAATGTGTTCTTTTGCTTACAATTTCTTTCACACTGTTTCAACTCGATGATTGTTTGTGAAAAGGGTAAAATGTATCTAAAGAGCTTGAACCATAGCAGACACTTAATTCTATATTTTCCAGCACTTGGAACACATACCAGTGCCTCTAGAAACTTTACAGAAGTCGGGAAGAGATTGATTTAGTATCAAATTATTCTTATCCTTTGTTTTTATTGTGATGGAGGAATTGGTTGTTTTTTAGTTCCCAACAATGGCAGTTATTAAATATATCACTTCAAGAAGATAATATATGGTTATAGAACTTTAGGTGTGGAGGAAATGGCCCCCAAAATCTCGATGAAGTCACTGGCAGCAGGGTGACGGATTGTGTTTAAGGCAATAGACAAGATGTCTCTTAGGCTTCTACTCTCGATGCCTGGCGGATGATTTTACTGAAATCGTTATGGACCGGTAGGGGTCACTTGCCTTAGATAGGCACTGCGCATCTCGAGGAACTGGCTATCCTTTGATGAATTTAGCCAATGAATCCTCTATGGATTTAGTCTGTCCATATAGAGACGACTAGCGTCAATAGGCTTAGGAGGAGATGATGATGATGATTATCGCTAGCATTATTTCTTTGAATGATTTCACGTTTGTTGGAAGAGTTGTCCTTCGAGATATTATAGGTATTCCTTTTATTGGAGATGATTAGTGTCCCCCTTCTATGAAAGGGCCAGGAAGACTTACTTCCCTATATTAAGGTCTCCAGATCCATTGACTGCAGAGCTTTGTTGTGAATGTTGATACATATCACTTAAAGAAAGACCTATGTGCTTTGCCGCCTTTTACTCCTTTAAATCCAAAATGCGTTGTATTTGTGAGCGGTTTTCATCATTTGTGTACATCTGTATCTTTTTTATTTGGTATTTTCGACAGTTTTATACTTGACTTTTACTCATTTTCTAATGATGAATAATAGTAATGATATTGATGATAATTTCAAATCATCATCATTCTCGTCGTGATCGACATCTAAATTACTATTACTATTATTATTATTATTATTATTATTATTATTAGTAGTAGTAGTAGTAGTAGTAGTAGTAGTATGTTGTTGTTGTTGTTGTTACTATAATGATTATAATGTCTACCATTACTGAAGTTTCAAAAATACAAATTTTCAAGTAATTTTTACTTTATGAAGTTCTTGGTAGTGAGTCTAGCCATCATTTGCTTATCCTTTCAATCAGAAATTCTCCCTTCTAATATTAATTCCATCAATCATCCACGATGAAGGGATTTTGCTGCCGTGAATATTTATATATATATATATATATATATATATATATATATATATATATATATATATATATATATACATATATATACATATATATATATATATGTATGTATGTATGTATGTATATATATATATATATATATATATATATATATATATATATGTACATACATACACATGTAATCATAGTCCTGATTTTATCAACACATTGATTGTATTTTGTTTTATAATAATAGAGTTATGACACTACTGTTCATCAACTATTATACATTATGTATATATATATATATATATATATATATATAAATATATATATATATATGTACATACATACACAGGTAATCATAGTCCTGATTTTATCAACACATTGATTGTATTTTGTTTTATAATAATAGAGTTATGACACTACTGTTCATCAACTATTATACATTATGTATATAACGCACTGTATATCAAAGTCATCTTTGTAAGGAATCAAAACTTATAAGAAATTGTTCATGAAATTGGTGCCCATCCATTTCTCGACGACGTCTCAAGAGGTGTCTTTATTGTGTTAACACTAGAGTAAACCTGTAGACGAGGGCCTTCCGTATGTAGCACGGTCCTTATTAATTGCTACTGGGACTTGTGAGGAAAATTTTACAGAGGACAATTGGCCAGAGATGACGGGAAGGCTGGAGGCTTTTATGTCAGTGCAGGTTTAAACAAGAAGTCAAAGGAACACTGTTTGTTGAGCCTACTTTAGGATATTTATTTTAGCCCTTTTGAGTGTGTCTTGTATTGGCATTAGAAGGGGACATGGATACCACTAACTGGTGTTATGGGATTTCTATTTGCGTTGAATAAAAACGTCGGAAAAAAAGGGTTTGCCTTTTATGCATAGTGAATGAGCTTTTGCAAGGATTTGCTTGTGTCAATTAGTATAATTTGCTAACATGGCTTTCATAGTGCTACTGTTGATTGGGGCTATTGTTCAATAACATGAAATGAACACGAGAACAGTAAAGAATGGTATAAATAAACACAGCCATAAAATTGCCATTACAGTATTTAATATTAGAATATATTGATGGTAATCTCCTAAGACTAGATAGAAAGTAGTTAGGAGAATGCGTAAATAGTTCGTACGAAGGTTAAGATAATAAGGAATGTTACCTTTAATGATTATTTATCATTGTATGATTCTAGTAAAAGAATTTGTTTTAATTGATACGGTAAAGTAAAGAAAAAACTAAGTTATTAATCATATGATAAAATATAATGATGTTAACAGATTAGTCAGAGACGGCGAGCAGTGAACCTTTATTATCATATACAATTTTCATTAGATATAAAGAAAAGGTGAAATTCTTTCAGATGTGCTAAGAAGCAGAAATATTATCATCATCATCTCCTCCTCCTCCTACGCTTATTGACGCAAAAGGCCTCCCTTTGAAATTGAAATATAATACACTTAATTGTGTTTTAAGTTTAATATATTTCAGGCTATGAAATGTATTATCACGTATTTGTATTGAAATGTTTATGAATTAGAAAGGACAAATATATGAATTAGAAGGAGTTGTATGACCTCTGAACAATATTAAGACCCTCACTGAACATAACACGGCGCACTGTAGTCATTACTCGAGGGTCTTGTCAGGGGTTCCTTCTTCTTCTACTTGACCTACCTCCGTCCTTGTTTCCTTTCTTCTATCTTGCTGTGTAACCTCTTCATTTACTCTGAGTAACTGTAGGGGTTTATCCTTAGATGCACTTAAACGTGAAGTGGCCTCACAGGCCTCAGTGGCTGGCTATTTAGCCCTAAATCCTAAATCCAATGCAATCCACAATATTCACTTGTTTCAAAGAACACATTTGGAACATCACTGAATAATGAAATCTCTTAGGCCATAGTGCAGTCTTATTGGTCATCGTCGTGGTTAAACATGCCGTAACCGGTCTATCAACATGGTTTAACATCATTATATCTTTATAAGGACATTCGTAACTATGAAGTTCGTGTGGATAGAAGTGTAACATGAATATTTCACCAAATGACCACTGTTTTCTATGCCTTGTCATATCATTTTGTATGCTAGAAAGCGTGTGCAATATTGTTTTGTAATATTGCCATTAGTATTATAAACAAAATACGACTGTGGAAGAATTTCGTCTTATATGTTCATTGTACAGCAATTTAGCTTTGTTTCTTGTTTTTTCATTATCTGTGATTTTTTATCATTTATTATAATTTGAATAGTCATAATTGCTATGATCAAAAGTCATTCTTAGTTATCTCTCTCTCTCTCTCTCTCTCTCTCTCTCTCTCTCTCTCTCTCTCTCTCTCTCTCTCATATATTAGTAACAAAAAATTGTTGTTTGGGTAATGTGTCGGAATCCAATAGTTGTGCAAAATCTTTTTCATATATAGATTATTTTGTTTATTCAAATTGAAAATTTAAAAAACTACGAAAGCACTTTTATTTTTTGTCAAATATTGATCATATCGATTTTATCACTACAAATACTAATACGCTGTTTTAATTTTCACAGCTAAATCGGAAAAAGACTAAACCATCGTTGCATTAAAAAGATGAAAAATCTGGAACTGGATCTGCTGTTCTCTATAGAGAAGTGCTCATTGCTCCCGACGTTAGCTTTCTTCTTAAACCTCTGCAACGGTAAGGAAAAGTAAATTTACCATCAGGCTAGGCGATATGTTTTATTGAAATTAATGTATGCTGATTTAATACACTTTTAATGTTTTCTCGACCAAATCGTTAGAAAATATGTTTTTTTTTTTTATCTACATAAACACAGATTGCCTTATGAGGTTTGGTTTTTTCTCGATTATTTTTCCGGTGAAATAAATTCTTTAGCCATATATTTGTTTGTATTTTGTAATATTATCTACGATTTCCTGAATTGCCATGACATACATATTACAGTAGGCTACCATCTTTTTTTCTTCTTTTTTCATATAGGAAGGACCTCAGATAGGAATAGGCTGAGTTAAACTCAATATGAATTCAAACAAAACAGAACAGTTTTTCCGACATGTTTTTGTCAATTTCGTGTATTTTACGATAAAAGAGTAGTTGAGAATTTTTCATCCAAATATATAAGTTAGACTATGCTTACAGAAATTTATTGAAAATAAAACTAAGGTGATAGATAATATGTAGCATATGTTCCGTGCTTCAAAATATTATTTTGAATTCCATGAAAACATTAGACAGACAAACATAACGGAAGTTAATTAAAAGTTGGCCTTTTTATACCAAATAGAATAACTCGCTAGTTGGCTTCTAAAACAAATCAAGATAGGTTGTGGCACAATTAACGCTTCAGAAAATATATACTTGAAGCAGTTGTTCCCTTTTGCAACGTGAATCATAATGGAATGCCTTGCGATTTTATGTGACTGATTTGGAATTGAGCAGTAGAGCGAAATAACTATCATTATTTGCCAGCATCATTGCTTTTGGAATAACGTTCTAGGATGCTAGCGTGTTGAATGTATGGCGAGATAAGAATGAAAACCCAATGGCCCTTTCTAAATCCCAAACGGAAACAGAAATTAAGGAATTTGATGCTATGATACGTTAACTAAATGAAAATATGAAGAAAGGGTTATATAGTACGGTAAGCAGCTCTTCTGGGAGGACACTACAAGTTCAAACCATAGTTCTCTAGTCTTGGATAGTGCCATAGCCTTTGTACTATGGTCTTCCACTGTCTTGGGTTGGAGTTCTCTTGCTTGAGGGTACATTCGGGCACACTGTTCTATCTAATTTCTCTTCCTCTTGTTTTGTTAAAGTTTTTATAGTTTATAAAGGAATTATTTATTTTATTGTTGTTACTGTTCTTGAAATATTTTATTTTCCCTTGCTTCCTTTCCTCATTGGACTATTTTCCAGGTTGGAGCCCCTGGGCCTATAGCATTCTGCTTTTCCAACTAGGGTTGTAGCTTAGCAACTAATAATAATAATAATAATAATAATAATAGCCTATTGGAAACGTCCCTCTTTGGCGATATGTTGGATAGGGGTTCGAGACCGGCTCAAACACGATAGTTTCTTGTAGTGTCTGCAGCCTCACTATCCTTGTTAGCTAAGGATAGGGGCTTTAAGGGAGCCTATAGGTCTACCGGCTATGTCATCAGCAGCCACTGCTTGGCTCTCCGTGGTCCTAGCTTGGGTGGAGAGCGGGCTTGGTCGCTGATCATATGTAAATCTGATCAGTTTCTAGGGATTGTCCTGCTATGGCATTGTCACTGTGCCTTGCCTTTGTTATTCATGAACGACCTTTAAATCTTTAAACCTTTCAAGGAGAAATGTTTAATTATATGAAATATGGTAATCTGTTGATATTTCTATCAATGATGATTTCAACGCTTCCCAAAAAGTGTGAGAGAGAGAGAGAGAGAGAGAGAGAGAGAGAGAGAGAGAGAGAGAGAGAGAGAGAGAAATCATTTATGCGTACTCCCAGGCTCGGAAAGACGGGTAAAGTTTTCCTAAACAAAAAATCATTTACATGTAAATTGTTTTTTTCAGAAGTTTGCTGTTGCACGCAAAACAGATCTATGTGTTTCCTCTACATTGGAAAAAGAGTAAGATGCTCGTAGGATTCACATTGAACGTTGCACTGTTACTACTATAATTCTGTATCCATTTGTTTTATTATTTTGTTTTTATTTTTGGGAAGACTTCATGTTATCGTACCGGCGTGGCGTGTCATCGGAATCAACAAAATTAGATTTTTTTTTTTTTAATAATAGATACATTTTTTGATTGGACAAATAGTTAGGTTCAGGACGCTTTAGCGTATTTCATATTTTTAATTCTGTATTCATCATCATCATCATCTCCTCCTACCCCTATTGACGCAAAGGGCCTCGGTTAGATTTCGCCAGTCGTTTCTATTTAGAGCTTTTAATTCAATACTTCTCCATTCATCATCATCTACTTCGCCCCTCATAGTCCTCAGCCATGTAGGCCTGTATTACAATGAATGATTTTGTGCTTACATTAATAACCAAGTAATAATTCATTTATCATATTTTGATAAAAAAAACCTCTTATGTTCTATATAAGATAAGTGTTGTTACCTTGACTAGGATTCGAACCTAGACCATAATGGATTGGGACTGTGGCCACCGAGATACGGGTGGCAGCAAGGTCTAGGGTGACAGTGGCTGGTTATTGACAGAATTATAAATTGATTTATTCCTTGCTCCACATATTCTTGCCTAATTCAGGCTCTGTAATAGGTTCATATCTTCATTGATAGCATTCTCTCTCTCTCTCTCTCTCTCTCTCTCTCTCTCTCTCTCTCTCTCTCTCTCTCTCTCTCTCTCTCTCTCTCTCTCTATATATATATATATGTATATATATATATATATATATATATATATATATATATATAGTATATACATTTATATTTATATATACACACTTTCTCTTAGAAATTGTAAGAATTTATAAAAGAAGGCCTAGGAAGAAATGGGAAAGAAGAGACGAGGTCCTCTAAGTCTTATCCTTTCTTGAAAGATTTAGAATGATCTTATGACATGCTAAGGAAATGTCACAGTAATGATATATGAATGAGGACCATTAAAATAGCAATATCTGTTTGCATCATTTGAAACAGATAACTGGAAGGTTTATGTACCATCAGGGTATTAAGTAAATAACCCTTCCATATTGATATTATTATTATTAGTACTGTACTTGCTAAGCTACAACCCTAGTTGGAAAAGCAGGATGCTATAAGCTCGGGGGGCTCCAACAGGGAAAGTAGCCCAGCGAGGGAACGGAAAAAGGAAAAACAACAATGAAATAAATATCCCCTATATAAACTATAAAATCTTTAACAAAACAAGAGAAATAGATATTAGCTAGAATAGTGTGCCCGAGTGTACCCTCAAGCAAGAGATATGGAAGTTTTCCTTTTTTGCTCATTAGAACTTTCGACTTTATGAGATACAGTTGAGGGTAAATTTAATAGTCGATGAGAGGAAAGAAGAGAGCTGTGCCATTATGAAAACCTTGAATTGGCTCTACAACGAGATCTCGATATGAAAAACCCCAGGCTGTCGTTTGATATTCGAAAGCTTTTTCTGGCCTCAGGACATAGTTTACATAGCCTTCCAATATGATAGAGGGAGCTGCGGTATATTTGTTCTATTGATCTGTCTATGTCACTGCTATAAATACGATATGAAAGTTACAGGGGAACAAGTGTTTGTTATCAAGGATCTGTAGATATGTTATGGATAGATTAGTTTCATTCGAGTAGAATATCAAAATGTATGAATATATTTCATAAAAGCACAGTGAGAGAGTGAAAACTAGAGTAAAATGTTCCACATTCCCTAAAACAATAGATAAAAAATAAATTTATATCCAGTCTGTTTTCATCACATTTTTTACGGATCGGTGATATATGTGTAAAAAAAATGAAGAAAAAGTAGCCGTATTTAAGTTGTATAAAACTTTAAACATATATAGTCTAAAGGATATCTTTGCATGATTGTTTGTGGACCTCTTATGGATTAATCCAAAAACCAAATATTTTCCAAAACAGTACTGTTGATATAATTTACTATCCCACTTAAACCTATATTTTTACATGGAGAGTCGCAATTCTGATGACAGCAGATTAAAGTCTTCCACTAGTATGGACATGTGTCCTGCTACTCTCGCGTGTTCAAATAATCTTGGTGATCTCGAGCGTCCTTCCCGTTACCCCGCTTCAGTTTAGGTGCAATTTTTTCCATTCCATTTTGTTGCCGCGTTTTGAACTCCCCCTTTTTTTTCAATATATGAAGTGGAGTAAACCGTGCCGAGGGTTGTTGGATGCTGGAAAAGTGTAAGGATTTATTAATATTTGAAATGGTCATTGACCTTTGTGGTCCTCTCAATCTAGGGGAATATTTTTGTTAACATTTATTTTGTTGTTTGTTTTTGTTGTTAGCTTTCTTTTCCTTTGTACGTGGCTCTTGCCATGGTATAACCAAGACAGATTATCTGGCTTAATCTCGAAAGGAATTACATCAATTTGAAGCTTCAATATAAATATATTTTAGGGAAGACACAGAGAAAATAAAATCAGGGAAAGTTGCTTTTTCTCTTGTACAGAACTGATATGTCCAGCTCAGTGTTCATATCAATGCATTCGATGTGAGCTTTTCATTCTTTTAGCCTTAAAATTCTCGTGTATTCGTATAACTGTCAAAGAGAAGGTCAAATAAAGAAATGACCTTCGTCACCCCACCTTTTTTCATTCCTCATTTGTTATTATTATTATTATTATTATTATTATTATTATTATTATTATTATTATTATTATTATTATTATTATTACTTGCCAAGCCACAACCCCAGTTGGAAAAGCAGGATGCTAAAAGCCCATGGGCTCCAACAGGGAAAATAAACCAGTGAGGAAAGGCAACGAGGAAAAATAAAATATTTTAAGAGCAGTAACAACATTAAGATAGCCGTTAGGTAAATTACGACAAAGAAAAAAAAAGATGAAAATAGGTTGCGGAAATGGAAACGTCAGTGCCAACTCTTGATCCGACTGCCACTGTTGTATTGGGGTTGCATCGATGAAATCGACTCACACTGTGGCTCGAAAATCAGTAATAGCGATCACCCTGAGTATTCCGGCATCTAAATAGATATATCTTACTGCTTTGAAATACTTATGATATATATATTAAGTATAGTCAGATGAATAAATGACTCACTCGGGTGGGATTCACTCATGCCGTTATGCGCCACTGTCATTATTAAATCCTTCATTGAAATTCTCGAACAAAAGAATCATCATCAATAGCTAAAAC
>NC_090727.1:38109270-38119270 GCF_036898095.1 Palaemon carinicauda
TTGGGCTAAGTGTTCTAAGTGCAAGACTGGGAATCACAACTCCCTTGTATGTCGGAGATCTGAAACGAAACCCTCCGTAACAGCTAGTGAAAATAACCCTGTAGTAGAGGGAGTGCAAGAGGGGTCAAATTCTGTGACCCATGTGGGGGTAGCACCTTGTGAGGTGAAAAACAAGGTTAATTCAAGGTGTTGTGTATTGCAGACGGCCCAAGTCAGGGTAGTAGGCCATCAGGGTATCACATTTGCTACTGTAATGTTTGATACAGGGTCAGATCGGTCTTACATTTCAAGGGAACTGGTCAAACGGGTCAAGCCTAAGTGGCTGACTTCTGAGTATTTATCATTTTCTGCCTTTGGTGGAGGGAAAGCCTCTAAGGCAGATTTGTGTAGTATTTATGAAATAATGAGTGTAGGGGCAAATGATCACAAATATAGCTTTAAGGTTGCTGAGATTGATGTAATTTGTCCTCCGTTATCTAGGTCCAAAGTGGACCCTAAGTGTTTAGAACCCTTTTCTCACCTTAAGTTGATCGATGAGTATGGATCCCATCGAAATTTACATATTGATATGTTGATAGGCCTTGATTTATATTGGAAGATGATGATCCCCAACCAGGTTATGTATAATGACGGGCTTGTGGCCCAGGAGACAATTTTGGTTGGATTTTGTCCGGATCCTTTAATAGGTCTGAAGGTAATATTGGTGCAAGTGTACAATTGTTAGCAATTGAGAATGTACAAGAGTGTAGTTTGAGTCAATTTTGGGATCTAGAGTCTGTTGGCATAAAACCCAACGAACTACATTCTGAGGCGATGAACCCTGACCCAGTCTTGGTTCAATTTGAGAATTTGGTAAGTTTTAAAGAGGGTCGCTATGAAGTGGCCCTACCATGGAAATCTGAGAATATGAAATTAGATTTGATCAATAATGAACATCATGCTTTGAGAAGATTGGAAGGTCTCTATAATAGGTTAGGTAAAAACCCCTGTCTGCAGGAAAAGTATTTTAAGGTGTTTAATGAGTATGAAAAGGAGGGTATTATTGAAGAAATTCCTTCCCATCAACGGGAAGGTGGGTATCCTATATTTTATTTGCCTCATCGGCCTGTGGTACGGGAAGGGAGCCTAACCACCAAGGTGAGGCCTGTTTTTGATGGATCTGCACGTGGCAGTAATGGAGTATCTCTGAATGATTGTTTAGAAAGTGGTCCTTCACTCAACCCTGATTTAGTTGAGGTGTTGTTAAGATTTAGAAGGTGGAGGGTGGCCTTAACAGCTGATATTACAAAGGCTTTTCTTCAAATAAAGGTAAGAAGGGAGGACCGTGATGTTCATAGGTTTTTGTTGAAAGAGGGGAACAATGTTAAACATTTCAGATTTATAAGAATGCCCTTTGGTAATAAGAGTAGTCCATTTTTATTAAATGCCACCTTAAAATTTCATTTAAAGAAATACCCTCTCACAGAGGTGGTTTCTGAACTGTATGAGAATCTGTACGTAGATGATTGGCTATCTGGGGCTGATAGTCCCGCAGAAGCAAGTTTAAGATTTGAAGAAGCCTATGGTATCCTGCAGGAGGCTGGTATGTCATTGTCAAAGTGTACTTCTAATTGTAAGACTTTAACTATAACTGAAGGTTCTAGTGAAGAGAGTGTCAAGGTTCTAGGCCTCCACTGGGTATCCTCCCCTGACTGTTTTACCTGTAAGGTTGAGAACCTGGACCCCTTTGGAGATATTGTTTGTACCAAAAGAAATGTGCTAAGCCTCATAGCTCGGTGTTTTGATCCCTTGGGGCTCATATGTCCGTTTGTTATGCATGCAAAAATACTGTTTCAAGAAATCTGGAGATTAGGTTTAGATTGGGATGAGCTATTACCCGAGGCTATGCAAGGCAGAGTTAAATTATGGGTTGTAGGATTTTCTGTGCTTGAGTCATTTAGAGTAGATCGGTACTTGTTTTCTGAGTCACCCTTTAAGGAAATTCCTAATGTTCAATTCCATGCATTTAGTGATGCTTCAGAAAAGGGTTATGGTGCTTGTGTTTATGTGAGAGTGCCTGAGGGGGATAAATTCAAGGTCTCGCTGGTTGTTGCAAGAGGCAAGGTAGCCCCTATAAAAAGGGTTTCCCTTCCTAGGCTTGAATTACTCGGAGCCCTGTTATGTGCTAGACTCGTTGTGTTTGTGACGTCCGCCTTGCAGCTGGGTAAAGAGGTTTCTGTTCAATGTTGGACGGATTCCACAGTAGCCCTAGCTTGGATAAAGGGGGACCCCAATAGATGGAAAACCTTTGTGGCTAACAGGGTTGTTGAGATTCAACATTTGACACCTCCTTCATGTTGGCAGCATTGTCCAGGCAAGGACAACCCAGCGGATCTTGTATCTCGAGGTGTTTTTGCTGAGCAGCTTTTGCAGTCTGAAATTTGGCTGAAGGGTCCTCCTTGGCTCTGTTCCTCCCCGCTCCCTCATCTGGAAGGCAGGGGGGCGGACATTCCTTCAGAAGAGATATGTGATACTGACACAGTTTGTGTTGCAGTTGAAAATGAGCCGCCCTTATTTGAATTCACCCGATGGAGTTCCTTTACAAAGGCCCTTAATGTAGTAGGTTGGGTACTGAGATTTGTTGGGAATTGCAGACCTTCGTCCCGCAAATTAAGTGGACCTTTAACCTATGGAGAATTGACGAAGGCTAAGGTACAACTGCTGTACTTTGTGCAACGAGAGGCCTTTGCAAAGGAAGTAAATGCTCTGAGTAGATCTCTCCCCCTCCCAAGGGGTTCTTCCTTGATTAAACTTGATCCTTACCTAGATGAGGATGGGCTACTGAGAATAAAAGGGCGCTTAGAGAATGCAGACTTGAGTTTTGAGAGTAAGCACCCTATAATAATTCCTGGTACCCACATTGCTTTACTGTTAGTTCGTTTCCAGCATGGGTTGCTCAAGCATGCTGGTGTTGCTACACTTGTATCCACTTTACGAAACAGTTACTGGATCATTCGCCTTCGTCAGATTGCAAAGAAGGTTTGTCGAGAATGTGTGGCTTGTCGGCGTTGTGATGCCTCGGCTTGTTCCCAGCCTGTGGGGCCACTTCCCGAGTTGAGAGTTAAGTCGGCTCCTCCATTCACGGTTACAGGTCTGGATTTTGCTGGTCCTTTATTTTGCATTGATTTTCCATCCAAGAAATTGTATATACTTCTTTTTACCTGTGCTGTCATTCGAGCTGTTCATTTAGAGCTCACCGAGTCTCTTTCGGTTGTTGATTGTAATTTGGCCATTAGACGGTTTGTAGCTAGACGGGGTGTTCCAACAGTGTTCTACTCTGACAATGCTAGAACCTTTGTGAGTGTCTCCAACCTGTTAAGAGAACATTATGGCTCGTTGACGCCCCAATGGAAGTTTATTGTACCTAATGCTCCTTGGTGGGGAGGCTGGTGGGAACGCCTCATTAGATCTGTGAAAGTTGCACTGAGGAAAACATTGGGCACTAATTCTTTGTCCAAGAGTGAATTAGAGACTACACTTCATGAGGTGGAAGCTTGTATTAATTCTAGACCCTTGACATTTGTAGGTGAGGAACCTGGTATCGCAAATCCTCTTACCCCTTCCCATTTCCTAATTGGCCGTTCTGCAGGTTTTCAGTTAGAGTTAGTAGATGATCCAGACTGTGGTGTATCCTCAAAGGATTTGTGTGTAAGAGAAGCTGTGCGTCTGGGTCAGTTAGACAAATTTTGGAGAATATGGCAGACTGAGTATCTTAGAAACCTGCCTTGTATGGTGAAGGGGTTCAAGCCAAATTGTAACCTTAAAGAGGGTTCTGTTGTACTAGTAAAGGATGAACGGGTGCCAAGGTTAAGGTGGCCTCTTGGAGTTATTACAAAGTTGTATCCTGGAAAAGATGGGGTTGTTAGAAGTGTTGAGGTTAAAACCAAACGTGGATTTATATCCAGACCTGTGCAAAATTTGTATAATCTAGAAATAACAGATTTGAAGGGTGAAATGGGTAGTAATTCCCAGGAGGAGAGACTTGAGAATCTTAGACAGGAGCCTGTAGAATCACCCTTAGTGTCTAATGTTGGTAAGTCCCGAAAGGGAAGACCTATTAAGGTTCCTATTAAACTTGACTTGTAGATTAAGGTAATAAGATAGCCTTGGAAGGCTCTGATGATGATAGGAGTGTTGAGACACTCCTATGGTGGGGAGGATGTTAAATGTTGGTTTGTTTGTCCTATGAAAACGCACCCAACGTTCGTTTACGCTGGTAAGTGTAGTGTTTGTCCAATGAGAACGCACCCAGGTTTGTTGACATTATCGAAATAGTTGATTTATTGAAAAATATGTTTATTTGAAAGGTTGATATGTTATTATGATTGGGTCATTACAATTATAAAGAG
Source organism: Palaemon carinicauda (assembly GCF_036898095.1). Lineage (NCBI taxonomy): Eukaryota > Metazoa > Arthropoda > Malacostraca > Decapoda > Palaemonidae > Palaemon > Palaemon carinicauda. The sequence continues at coordinate 38,113,659 of NC_090727.1, forward strand.
TAATCCATGTGAATTGTGATTATATTGTGAAAACTGTATTAATTTCCCGAGTGGATGGGAGCCGGGACTTCCCCTCTCCCGTTTTCGTCACATATTTGTATTTTTTTTTACCTTTGGGGAAGCTTTAAAGAGAATAAAAGTGATAAATTTATAATTTGCTGGTTAAATGGATTTGTCTTGTCTGTATCGCAATGTTATCTATTTTTTTTATGTGAAGTTTTCTACAAAAAGGAACCATGGGACCTGTGTGCTCCCCCAAGCTGTTGTTTGAATCTGTAGTAGAGAGAGAGAGGAAATAAAGAGAAAACGGAAAGGTCGTTTCCTTTCTCCCGGAGTTTATTTTTGAGTATTACGAGAAAATTGAGGAGGCTATGCCTCAAACTGAGGGGCTTATGGCCCAAATTCAACAGGGACCTTCCGAGGACACTGGTCCTTGCGTCATCACGCACTGAAGGACCATACAGTCGATTCTTTTTTCGTTAGGAGACTTTAATGGTTGTTTGACTATGGATGGGCCAGTGGAGTTGATTTCAGAAGATACCTTTTTCATGGTTCTAATTTTCAACTTTCTAAGAGAGACGAGTTTCACGCCCTTCGTTTGTAATTTTTGAAATTCAGAATATTGCATTTTTTATAGGATAACGTCTATATATCTGTTTTAAATGTTTTGTAGTGAAAACAGTTTTTGTCTAAAGCAAGATTTTCTTTTATTTACTCAAGTGAATTTAGTCCCTTATACAACCCTCTTCTGACTATGGTACCTACTTATTAACTTTTTACTTAAATATTTTGAAATAAAAAAAAAGAAAAAAAAAAGATATTTATGCTAGTCTCTCATCAACTTCCAGATTTTAGTTTTCTTTAACTTGTTCTGAAAGAGATGGTAATTTTATTCTTTTTATGGTAAACTAAATAAACGTCGTTGTGAGTTTCTAAAAGTTACATTTATCGCAATTCTTTATATGCTTCTTTATATTTTTACAATACTAATGTTATGCCTCAGCTGAAAGATGCACAAAGTGTAAGAGACGATGATAACTAAATATGCCTAAAGCGTAAAAATTGCCAAGAAAATATAAATCCTGGAATATAATATGCTAACACTGTCTTTTTCATGTGTGGGCATTTGGTATAGGTAAAATATACATTTCTAAGTTTAAAGGAAGTGGTTCACCAATGATTACTAAATAGCCCTGAAATATGATGACAACAGGAGCTATAAAATCAGCTGTCTTTATAAAAGATTAGTAAGATTGACATTTGGGTCTACACCTCCATAATAAATATTAATTACAAGGTTAAGTAAAAGTATTGAGTATGACATTCATACAGATCAATCTCTTGAATTGATTAGAGATTTTACAGGGGCCAAGTTTATTAAGTGCCTAGTTTTAAAATACATGTATACATGGCTGATCAATTTTTTTATTTGGTTGGATGTACTTTTTAACAAAGTATTGTAGTATCATCATTTTAGTTTAATATAACGATGTTTTATAAATATTTCTGTAAGAATGTCAGATTCATCCAATTTTATATTTGCTTTTTGATTATTTTCATATGGTAGAAATCTAGATTTAGAAACTTAATTAGAACCTGTAGCCGCTTGTATGAAATATGCTAATGACCAAAATGTAACTTTGTCTCCAAATTTACAAATCTATAAACACCTGAAACTTCAGAGTTTTATGCCATTCAGTTGTATAATCATGCCATTAATTATTGCTTTTAAACTTTCGAACAACAGAAGTATCCTCTTTAACCCAGAAAATGGCAACTTAGTAAAATATGTTATTGTATATGATACTAGCTGGGAATCTATTTTAAACGCCAATGAGTAATGACCTATATTGCCACGCTTTGATTAAAGATTGATCAATTGAAAACCTGATAATTAATGTATGTTTATCCCCTCCCACAAAAATATCAAGTGAAATGCAAGCAATTACCTCCAATATACGATATTTTCCGGAGGATTAACCGAGGGATTATTATGAATAATGGAGGATCTTGTCAGTTCCAATAAAAGCTAAAAGTGTAACTGACAACTTTGACGTATGACTTACAGAATTTCTAGGTACACTAACGTTCAATTCATTTATTCCTTTTAAATTAGATTACTATTAATATAATCACAAAGTTTTCTAATACTGAACATGTGTAAGGCTATCGATCAAATTATTGGAAAACACGACTATAGTTTTGTTATTTGGTAGTATATGGCAACAATCCAGTGAAGTAACGGAATGTCTGCTTGTAAATTGTCTTGACATTTACTTCATAAATTTGATGACGATATACATGAAATGAAATCAAATATGCATTGGAGATACGAGTCTCCTTTTTCAGATTTATATAATAACAGTACCAATTTATAAGCGAAATGTTGATAGTTATTCTACTCGATATCTTATCCCGCCAGAAAAAAAATCTTCCTACACTTTACGACGTCACTCAGATTCTCTTTCGTGAAAAATATATATAATCGCAGTGATATGATAACCGGATATCCATGTGTAGGAATATTTTAATAATTCATAAGTAATTCTCTGAATGTACCTTTCGGTAAATTGTCCGTAATTTTCCTTAGAAAAAAAAGAAACACTTTGAACTCTCAAAGGCTAGAGCGTTTGAATAGATTCTAAAGTAAATACAACCAGTTTATGAAAACAGCAATGCATAAAACTGAGGAACTCTCTCTTGACGGGAAAATATCTATCATCTGATTGGCAGCAACAAGCTTATAGCTGTGATTGGTGGTTACATTTGTTTACACTCCTCTCATTGCAGCCATAATACAGTTAATTTCTCAGTTTAATATATTTTATTTATTTAATTAGTATTAGTAAACTGGATTAATTTTATAAATTTTTATTAAAAACGTTGTAGCGTGAACTGTTTTCCATAAAAATATTAATCTATTAGCCTTTATTCTATTAATGTTAATATAGGTGTTGTACCCCTATTGGGTTGATTAATTCATAAAAATGACATTAGGTGACGTTACATAAACACCAATCAGAGGAGAGTTAGAATTGGCCAATAGGAGGACAGATATTTCCCGGTAAAGAAAATGTATTCGATGTGGAGATCCGTCTGATTTATGGGGTGCTGTTCATGAAAAGCTCAACTCGCTCCAGCTTGTGAGTCTTGCTCCTTTTACTCGTTTTATTTTACTAAATATTTCATTGAATACTTCAGCAATTGCATGTGTTTTTCATAAGTAATCAAATTCCATCTTTTTCTTTGAATTTTTTTTTATGCTGTAGAATATTGATAATATTTATAGACTCATTTGCGTCAATAACCTTAGATGTCAGGTGCTAGAAAACCTCAAATAAATCAATCCCAATTATTTACAAAATATTTATATAAACAAACGAACAAACAAACAAACATTCACAGATGGATATATATATATATATATATATATATATATATATATATATATATATGATATATATTTATATACAGTATATATATATATATATATATATATATATATATATATATATATATACAGTATATATATATATATATATATATATATATATATATATATATGTATGTATATATATATATATGTATATATATACAGTATATATATATATATATATATATATATATATATATATATGTATATATATGTGTATATATATATATATATATATATATATATATACATCTCTCTGATTAATGATAAATTAACGTGGTGATAGCGTTTATGTATCACTATGATTAGCAAAGCTGTACAAGTCAGGGCCACCAATACCCATACTAGGTTGGATTTCTGTGAGCTATCACATAAATATCAGATGAAAACTGGCCAAACCACAGACATAAATTGACATATCTGAGAATATTTTCCTACGGTGGACTTAGAAATGGTTGCATTTGTTGTTTTATATATATATATATATATATATATATATATATATATATATATATATATATATATATATATATATATATATATTTTAAATGTATATAAATGTATATATTCATTGTACCCAAAAGCTAGAGCGTTTGAATGAATTTTCTAAACAATTCAATCTGGTTATGGAAATAGCAACGCATAGAACCCTGGAACTATCCCTTGGCCGGAATTTTCTGTCCTTTCTGACATCATACTGTATTGATATTTTATATAGAATCGTAATGATATGAGAATTAGATTTAAATCTATAAAAAGATATATATTTCAACGCTTTATAAGTAAGAATCTGCTTAGATCCCTCGGTAAATTGTTCGCGTTTTCACTTAAACTTAGCAAGTAACATTTTTGCTCCCCGAAAAGCCAGAGTTTTAATAAATTCTTAAGTAAATTCGTCAAGGTTATGAAAAAGGTAATGTTTGAGGAGGCACAACCCAGCCCCATTAAAGCAATGTTATTTTGGAGTTACATTTAACTACTCCTGCCATTTGTGTTTCTTGATCGATTTTTTCGTATAAAAAATCATATGAAAGAGAATTTTTTTGCGCTATAAGTTGTACATAGGAAATTCTCTTATTGTTTAAATTCGATCTTATGTCTATTATTTTATCAATGTATAGAAGTCACTTTCAGAGGTTACTAGTTTTCTAATGGAAGTTTTGCCTTTTATTTCAAAGGGATATGCAGATTGTAAGCTATAACATTTTCTACCTTTGCATGTTTAAATGACAAAAGATGATCAATATTAAAAAAAAAAAAAAAATGAAAAAAAATCTCTGAAAATTTCAGTTCTGAGAGTTACGGGCTTCAAATTAATTTTCTTTTTTAGAGAGATTGACAGAAATTACTTTAGAATGCATTCTGTATACTTGGTTCTTTAATGGTAATTTTCCTGAGTAGGCCAACTGGGAATCAAAAGGACATCATCCTATTTCAAAGTTAGTGAATAAACAGTGATGAGCCCCTTCCCTCAAATCCAGTCAATAATATACGCAATATGTACCAAATGCCCACACATTAGTAAGACATGACTCATCTAGTATGATCTTTTCATATTTTCTGAGCAAATTCTACACTTTAATCCTTTTGAGTTATTGTCTTTAACACTTTAAGCACCTTTCAGAATAAACATGAAATAAAGATTGTGAATATATTAGCAAAAAGACAAAGAAATACGATCAGTATAGTGATATTATTATAGAACAACGCGGGAAAAGCTTTATGATTACTACAGTGTAGGGAGTTTAAGAAACAATTGCTTAGTTTACGGTAAAATTAATTAAGACAATGAAGACTTTCCCCTGATCATTTTAAAGAGAATTGTTGATGGGAAACTATCACAAATATCTGTCACTAAAATTTTCAGAAAAAAAAAGTTATATTAGGGATAGGATTCGCTTGCATAAGGAAAATAAAAGAAACCTTTTAGGAATAAAAAGAACTATTGTCATAAACAAACTGTTTGAAACATGAAATATAGACGTTTTCCTATCTAAAAATGCAGTAATCTGAATTTCCAAAATTCCATGCAGCAGGGTTTGTGCGTCAAGCATCATGACGATAAATTTCCTCTCCTCTGATTGATTGCATACAACTTCACTGTGATTGTTGGTTACCTTTGTTTGCTAGAGTTTCACACTTTTCCCAAAACATTATCCATTTAACATTTCAATATGAT
>NC_090727.1:38124270-38159270 GCF_036898095.1 Palaemon carinicauda
GCCTTCTCTAGATCCCCAAAGGCACAGAAGAGCCTGTAACTGCATTACTCTAAGGATGGCATCTACAGTACTCTTCCCATCATGAATCTACACTGCCTTTTCCCAATCTTTATGATCTCTCTCAGTCTCTCATCTTGTACCCTCTCAAAACCCTTCAAACATTGCTCTGTTACTTGAATTACCGTGTAGTTACCACATTCAATGACATCACCTTTGTGCTAAAAAATAGATGACATTAGACTCTCCTCCCATTCTTTAGGCGTTATTTCCTCTTCCCATACTTCTCTAAATAGACCCAGTATCCAATTTCCCCCCTCTGTAACTAGTAACATGACCATTCCAATTTTGGACTCTAATGGACCTGGTGCTTTATCATTTTTCATCTACTCAATGCTCGCTTCACTTCTGCATTCCCTATCTCCATCACTGGAGCGCCCCAACCTTCGTTCTTCTCTCAGCTCCTCTCTCTCATTTTCAGTATTTAATTCTTCTTCTTCGACTAAGCTTTTCCCGGTATGCAGGGTCTTTATTTCTTGAAAGCCGTTTCTAATTTCTTCTGTCTCCGATGTCCTCCACTGTGAGATCTTTCTCCACCATATCTGCTGTTGCACACTCCCATCCCCTTCTCTTTCAGTATTTAGTAGTTATTCAAAATATTCTCTCCATCTCTTAATGTCTTCAAACCTGTGTATGAGTAAGTAATTGTGAAGGACTAGAAGTATTAAGGACTGTCCGTATTTACTTGTAATGTTTTATGAATTTGTGTTAGCCTTCATTAATGTTACCAAAACCAGTAAATTGAATATTTCTCATACCTTTGTCAATATAGGATATACAACAGATATTAATTATAGTTTATTTATGGCGAATGTACATGAACATTGTTTAATAAACTAATAGCGAATAGTTCAGTGACCCTTCTCGCATGATATATTTAAGATGCTCTTCTAAAATGTAATTAGTATACGGTTTACGGTGATATCTAGTCATATAAATTGAGTACAAAGCTATTATATATTATCTGAACGTTCAGTAATGCAAAGAATTTAAAAGAAAATATACAGTAAGTATTGTTTGTAAGATAATTAATTAAAGTTTTATTATCTAAAGGTAGGAGCACCTTTAGACTACAAGGAGGTTACTCAGAAACCTTTAAATGTGTATATATCCGGATCTGAAGGAAGTTAGATGATTGGTCTACAACCACTATAAACACCAACAATAAATAATGCACTCTTGCACAGATCTCCACTATGGAACCTTGTCAAGTTAGAGAGAGAGAGAGAGAGAGAGAGAGAGAGAGAGAGAGAGAGAGAGAGAGAGAGAGAGAGAGAGCTAATTTCCTCATGCTTGTTATGACAAATTGTATTTCCTTGTATTATCACAAGAAAACATATTTATTATTTTAGGCCCAGGTTGAAAAATTATCCAGAGATGATCTTATCCTTAAAGTAGACCACAGCTAAAGATTTACGGATTTAATGAAAATGATCTCTTTAGTTATATCTTGATACTGACTCTATCATAAGTTTCTCTACTTATATATATTTCATCTTATTTTATATAGGATAACTAAAAATTAAATAGTATAACTCCGGTTACTGTGTTCTACGTATTGTACACAAAAAATCTTCTTATCTCTCTCTACTTCTTCGAACTCTTTCTACAGTATACATCTTCCTAAAATAATAATCTATTCCACTATTATTAACCTTACTACTGCTAGTTTTAGTTCCAGTTTATATCGACAATTCAGTGCAGATTTTAATAAAATAAGATGTGTCAAGATGATTGATATTGCGGAATATATAAGTGAAAAAGACTAAAATTTCGCTGGACATTGTTGGAACCTTTTTAGGGATGTAAACAGTTCCTGAAAGATTGGAACAGTAAACAGTTATGTCTCCTGTCACTTGTTATTCTCTTCCAGCATCATGGAACGCCGATATATTAGATTGCGCTATGCAATTCTTGTTTCCCATTACTGTGAAGGTAAGGCTTCCATTAATGCCTAATAACTTTGTCAGTCAAATAATTTTACAGTGAAAGTCGTCGTCTCTCGGTGTGAAACTAGTCTGAGAGAGTGTATTTTATAGCCTAGGCATATATATATATATATATATATATATATATATATATATATATATATATATATATATATATGAGACCTAGTAACTTCATGCTAGGTTAGGTCTACACTTAGAGTAGGCTTAAGTACATATTCGCTCTGGGTGTATGGGTGTATTTAAAATATGATTTGAACTGGCTATAGGCCTAAAGCAGACACTTAAATCAAATGACCAACACAAAATTTACAAAGATTATTTCCAAAATAAGCTCTGTTGTTAATATTTTGTTTTAACATTCAATATTGTTGGAAACTACTCCTATTAAGGGTTTTTTCAACCTCTGTATCTAAAAATTATTGAAATACAACAGTAAGAAACAGCTCTTGAGTTATGAAAAACGGAATTAGTCAATTTCAATATCAGGAGTTATCAGAAACCTCAATTCTAACAATATAATCAGTAGGAGAAAATATGGTTCACATCAATTGCTGAATTCCACACATTAAACAAGAAAGTGCTTTTGAAAATGTACAGTAGCTACGAAAATGACGTTTCTTAGTCTAAGCTTCTCCGTCCAAAGTTACAGAACCTACCCTTACCTTACCTTACCTATTAATGTCTTACCCACCGTTATCTTACATACCCAAACCTTACCTACTCTTACTCACATTACCAACCCTTAGCTTACCTTTCCTACCCTTAGCCTACCTGTCTTACTATTATATAACCTACCCTTGCCTTACCTTTCCTCCTTTTACCCCTTTTCATACTTTTCCTCCTCCTACCCCTTACCTTCCCTCCTGCTACCCGTTACCTTCCCTCCTGTTGTCCCTTACCTTCACTCCTGAAACCCTTTACCTTCCCTTACCTTAGCTAACCTACCTTTACATTAGCTGACCTACCCTTACCTTAGCTAACCTACCCTTACATTAGCTGACCTACCCTTACCTTAGCTAACCTACCCTTACATTAGCTGACCTACCCTTACCTTAGCTAACCTACCCTTACCATCCCTTAGCTAACTTATCCTTACCTTCCCTAACCTGCCCTTACCTTGCCTACTGTTACTTAATCTACCTTACCTTAGCTAGCCTACCTTACCCTCACCTTACCTAACCCACCCTTACCTTACCTACCCTCACCTTACCTACCTTCACCTTACCTAACCTACCCTTACCTAACCTACCTAACCTACCCTTACCTAACCTACCCTTACCTAACCTACCTACCCTTACCTACCTTACCTAACCTAACCTACCCTTACCCTACCTTACCTAACCTAACCTACCCTTACCCTACCTTACCTAACCTAACCTACCCTCCCCATATCCTACCTACCCTTACCCTACCTTACCTAACCTAACCTTACTCTTACCTTTATCTTGCCTTAGCTAACTATATTTAACCTTGCCTTAGCTAACTATCCTTACCCTTACCTTGCCTTAGCTAACCATCCTTACCCCTAACTAACTATCCTTACCCTTAGCCTATCCTTAGCTAACTATCCTTACCCTTAGCTAACTATCCTTACCCTTAGCTAACTATCCTTTACCCTTACCCTTACCTTGCCTTAGCTAACTATCCTTACCCTTAGCTAACTATCCTTACCCTTACCTTTACCTTGCCTTAGCTAACTATCCTTTCCTTAACTAACTATCCTTTCCTTAACTAACTTTCCTTACCGTTACCTTAGCTAACTATCCTTTCCTCAACTAACTTTCCTTACCGTTACCTTAGATAACTATCCTTACCGTTACCTTAGCTAACTATCCTTACCGTTACCTTGGCTAACTATTCTTATGCTAACCTTACATTACCTTACGTTACGTTTCGTTACCTTACCTAAACTTACCTTACCTTAACTAACCTTACCTTACCTTACATTACCTTACGTTCAGTTATGTTACCCTTACGTTACCATACGTTATGCTGTGTTACGTTACGTTATGTTCTGTTACGTTACGTTACGCTCTGTTACGTTACGTTACACTCTGTTATGTTACGTTCTGTTATGTCACGTCACGTTACGCTCTGTTACGTTACGCTCTGTTACGTTACGTTACTCTGTTACGTTACTTTACGTTACGCTCTGTTACGTTACGTTACGCTCTGTTACGTTCTGTTCGTTACGTCTGTTACGTTCTGTTACGTTCTGTTACGTTACGTTATGTTACGTTACGCTTTGTTACGTTATGTTACGCTCTGTTACGTTACGTTACGCTCTGCTATGTTATGCTCTGTTACGTTACGTGCTCTGTTACGTTACGTCTGTTACCTTACCTTACCCTACCTTCCCTTCCCACAGTTCCCTTACCCATTCTTCCCTTACCCATTCTTCCCTTACCTTACCTCACCTCACCTCCCTTCCCTTACCCACCCCTCCCTTACCATACCTTAGCTTATCTTGCTTACCTACTCTACAATGTCTAGTACAGTAAATATGGGATGAAAGTGAGGAATGTACCTTTTAATTCTATCTGGCCTCTTGTGATCCACAGCCGAAGCTGAGCTACAGCTTCAGGCAAAGATGAATAAAAGAAAAGCCTTAGACTAACTTAAAAAGTAAGCTACGGGTTAATTGACTGATGTTACAAACTTCTCCAACTTTCCTGATAAATTGCTGTTTGATTTGTAAAGAATGTTTTATATGCAATGAACATGTAAGGAAACTAGTTTGAAGTAATTGATCACTTCAAGATTAAGGAGACTCGCTAATCATGATTATATTGCATTTGCAGAAATTCTGCTTAAAGATAAAATTTTTATTAATCTACTCGTTTGAGTGACTCAGGATTACTGAGTCTGTTACTGGTTTTGTTGTTTGATGAAATAGAAAATATATTGCTATTGTCAAGTTGAGACGTTTGCCTAAATATACAGTATATGTAGTAAGAAGGGTAATGATATAATACTTTACTATGATGGTAATAAGAATTTACTATAAGATATGATTGTGTACAAGTTTTTTGAGTGCATTTGTATCAATTGATAAAAATGTGAACAGGAATGTTGTTTCTAAAGTTCAATATTGATGTTTAGGAAGTTCATAGTGTCTTAATGCTCAATGGTATTTGCCATTGCTTGTGGAAGTTTTCTAGATTTTTTCCAACATAATCATTACCTAGCAATTACAACCAATAGATTTATACTATGAAATTTTTATGAATAAGTTCTCACATGTTTTCCTATTTAAACACCCTTGCCATCACCTCCACTATGTCTGTATTATGACAAAGTTGTTACCTGAAGGAGTGAGATGTAACATCAGAGCTTTGCCGAAAAAAAAAAAAAAAAAAAAGCTGGTGCTTACAAGTTTTCCCAACAGCATGGATTCAGTCCATCACCTGTGTTATGCTTAACCAAATGAAAGCCATGAGTATTCAGAATAAAAGTTAATCAGTGTGCTTCTAGCCATACAATAAATGTAATTATCAAAAGAACTCCCATAGAAAGGGTTCATATAATGGTGAAGTGAAGCATTTCCTTCAAATTTCCTTTAGGCATGACAGTGTGACCCATAACCTTGACTTCATAAAACAAATGTTGATTAAATGTAGATCTCATTGCTTGGAAGTTTTAGAAATTTATTGCCAAGACTAATAGGCTCTTGTAGGGCCTGTCAATGACATTTAAGTGAATAAATTCAAGTCCGGAGGTATGAATATAATTGAGGAAGACCTTTGTCTGGTGTACAGTATAGTTGTACGGTGGCATAGAGCTGGAGACCCAATTATTATTAATTTCATTGGGGGATTAACTAAGGAATATGGATACTCCTGGGTTAAAAAAAAAAAAAAAGTATTTTATCAAATTTGAGTGAATTTTCCAAGTAACGTTATTATACATCCATGTTAATTACTCAGAGCTCCGTGTAGATCCTGATACAGGTGCATATACCCAGCACCTGAAAAGGCTAGGATCAGATATGGAGATATGTTCTCCCTAAGGGAGTAAAAGAGAAATTTTTTACCCAATACCCCCTCACAATATAATCATTCACCAGGGTAAAATATCTGTAAATTCCAGTTTTGGTACCATTTTTTTTCTTCATATTTGGACCTATAGTAATAAAAATCTATTAATTCAACAGAACAAGAGACACGAAGTATTCCAAAACTTCCTGCAGGAGGCAGCTACATTATTGACTCCAAGCAATAGTCCCTTCAGCCACAGAAACACCTCAGTCTTCGACCTCCCAGTCTCAGGTAAGGATTAATGTAAATTTGTTTCATGGGACAATGTTTTCGATTTTGGGTTTATATGTAAACAATTCTGGGATCAGAAAGGCTACTCCAGGTAGTTGCAGCTCCTTGGTAAGTAAAGTAAAAAAATGTAGATTGATTGATTTGAAGTTCTCTGGCATCCTGACTAAAAAATGTGGAATTCTAGGATATAATAACTTATGTGGATGGGGTTATGCTATCTAAAATTCCTTTGTTCCAACTCCTAATAAAACCATTTTGCTCTTTTAATATGAATATTTGTTCCTACACTAAATACAAACCCTCATTCTTTACTCAAGGAGATATTCTAGCGCGACGTGGAAAATAGTAGTTATCCACCTGTTAGGGGTGGGGGACTGCCGGTCGGTAGCTACTGAATACCTTCAATCGAATTCTAGCCATCGCAGTGGTAGCACCGCTGCTCCTGCTTTTGTTTGACTGGCAGACTAGCCTTTCTTTAGTGTGTTTTTGATTAACTTTTTCTTTTTATTTTCTTTATTAGATGTGATGTCCTCTATTATGAGGAAGTGTCCCGGGATTCCCCCGAAATCTTGTGGTACATTCATGTCACCACCGGAGGTGGATCCTCCTTCCCTATGCCCTTCATGCAGAGGTCATAGGTGTTCTGAAGGCTCCCCCTGCCAAGTATGTAGAGAATGGTCGCCCCCTCAGTGGGATAAGTTCGTGAAGAGGAAGAAGAAGATATCCAAGAAAGATTTGTTACCTCCAGGTTCGCTATCGAAAGGTAAGGAGTCTCAGGCCTCTTCTTCGGCCTCTCGATCTCTCCCTTCAGACTCTTCCTTGCCGGGGGTAAGTCAAGGAAGAGCGGCACCATTGACTTGACCCCTATTCCCCCTGGTCAGGTGGATCACGTTGCCCCTCCCAGTGGGACAATTTCTTCCACCAATGGGAATAACTCTATTACCGCTTCTATTCCAGAACACGTACAAGCGGTATGGCCTGCCCTTGGACTTCCTGGTTCTCCGTCGGTGGAAGTATGGAACCAGTTCCTCGCGGGCACTGTCTTACCTTAGGTCCCTTCTGTTTTGGAACCTTCGGGAGTTCCGGACCTCGCCTACACCCCGTCAACCCAGTCGGCGGCCCCTGAAGTGTCGGCAAATGTAGTAACTTCAGCTCCCACGGCGCCTACTTCGCATCTCGCTTGCGCTTCTACGAAACCACAAGGTCACAAGCGCGATCATTGCTATACCTCCCCCTCCTCCTCCTCCTCATCGTCTTCGTCCTCCTCTGAGGCTAGGAGGGAGAGAGAGAAGAGGAAAAGGAGAGCTCGCTCTCCTTCCCCCAGACGTTCTCGTCGGAGAGAGAGGCGACATAGGAAGAGACGTTATTGTTCTCGCTCTTCCTCGCCTTCTATCTCTTCACGAAATGGCTCGCCGAGAGACGATAAGCGCTCTCATCATAAACATAAGAAGAGTGCATCCTCGCGTCATCGTTCTGCCTCGCGATCGTCTTCCTCTCGCGAAGGATCATCTGGGCGCTGTAAGAAGAAGAGCTCTATGAGACGTTCTCGCTCTTCGTCACGAGAGAGTTCTCCTAAGCGTAATAAGCTCTCCCGTTGGAGCGATTTTTCATCTAATCGCGCCCGGAGCGCGACCAAGGAAAGAGAGCACTCTGAGCGTGATCCCTCTCCTTCACATATTAACTTGAGGAGTTCAGATCGCTCTAGGGAAGCGAGAAAGAGAACTTCTTCTCACCGTTGCTTTGTATCAACAGAGAGAGAGCGCTCCCATCCTTCAACCTCCCGATCGCGCAAGTCTCCGGACATATCCGCGCGGGGTCATTCACCTCGCCCTCACGTTTCAGACAGAACAGCTCCAGTTCCCGTACTTCCTAACAAGTTACGGAATAGGAGCCTCACGAGAACCTCGGAAGAAGAAGCAGGGGTTCAACCCTTCTTCTCCTCAGTTGAAAACAGAGGAAAAAGGCCAGACCGCCGATCAATGCAACCTCTTACTGAGACAGTACCATTAATTCGGTCACCTACGCCTAGACCATCGACTTCCAGGCAAGATCAGGCGCGCCCGGCGCCATTAGCCAGCGGTCAGCCTTCCTTTGGAATAACGGCTATAGAGTATTCTACGTCGCCATTACTTCCATACACACGGGCTTCTATCGCCCTCCCTCGCGATGAATTAGCGCTACCGGAAGATTCCTCGGAAGAACAACCATCAAAGGATTTAGAGTCCTCCTATCTGAGGGCTCTAAGAATGATGTGTAATATCTCGGGCCTCAGGGATTTACATCTGTCACCGCGACATACTGACGCTCCAGCTTTAGACAGATTATGACGTCATCCACCTAACCCTAAGATCAGAATCGAAATTCCCTGGTCTATTCACACTGCAGGCCGTCTGAGGAAGGTCTCGCAAGCGGTCTCATGGGAAACGGGTTCCTTGAAGTCTCAAGGATCCCATAAACTTCTGCGATTTCCATTTTCAAGGCAAAAGCGTTTTTACAAGGTCAGAGACGCCAATCGTTCTCCTCTGACCCTGGATCCCCTCATGGCAAGGCTCACACCTGGCTGCTCTGCAGAGACTCTCTTCTCTCCCAGTCTCCTTCACAGCCACAGAAGCCTCGGCAATGGAAGCAGCTTCAATGTCCCTCCTGGAGGCATTATCCTGGTTTGACACATGGTCAGGCACAATCGGCTACCTAGCGAGTCACGAAGACCTATCAAACCAAAACTCCATGCTGTTCCTGCAGGAAGTCCTAGCGGCTGGGGCCAAAACAATGGACTTCCTAACTGTTACGACTGCAACCACGTGGGGCAACTGGATTCTAAAAAGGAGGGAATCAGTGGTTTCCACACTTCATAGGAGCATCGGTAAGACCGAGAAGTCAGATTTGAGGAACTCGGATCTTCTGCAACCTCTCCTCTTTTCTAAACAGGCAGTTTCCTCTGCCTTAGATACTTGGAGGAAAGAGACACAGGACACGGCAATGCAAAAGGCTGCTTCCCTTCGCACAATGCAACAGCAGCCAACTCCACAACCCAAAACCATAACCACAACTCCACTCCCAGCCAAAAGCCTCAGCCGCCCCTCTTTTATAGCCAAACCCATGGGCCGAGGAAAGTCGGCTCCTCCTAAGGCTAAAGGCAGAGGGAGGAACCCTAGACAGAAATAGGGTCACAGCTCCCCCCTCACAGTGCATAGGGGGGTGCCTGCAGGGGAGTTGGAAGAGGTGGAAGGCTATGGTGGCCATGCAATGAACCATCAAGGTGCTTCGTTGGGGGTACCGCATCCCCTTCATAGACTCTCCTCCTCCTCTAATTCCTCCCCCGATCTCATCCTCCCAGATCACTTGGGATCCAGGAAAACTGCAAGCCCTAGCTCAGGAGATCCAGAGGATGCTCCTAAAAGGTGCCATTCAAGAGGTCTCCAACACCTCCCCGGGGTTTTTCAGTCTCCTCTTTCTAGTAGCGAAAGCCTTGGGAGGTTGGAGACCCGTAATCGATCTCTCGACCTTGAACCAGTTTGTGAAGCAAACTCCATTCAAAATGAAGACAGCAGCCTCCGTGACCCAAGCGGTGCGTCCAGGAGACTTTATGGCATCAGAGGACTTGAAAGATGCATATTTCCAAGTGCCGATCCACCGCACATCTCGGAAATTCCTGCGCTTTCTGGTTCAGGGTCGAATCTTCGAGTTCAAAGTCCTATGCTTCGGCCTCTCGACCACCCCACAGGTCTTTACGAAGGTTTTCGAACTCGTATCTTTGTGGGCTTACAAGCACAGAATATGTCTGCTAAGATACCTGGACAATTGGCTGCTACTGGCCTCATCCAGGGAGCTAGCTCTGGATCACCTGAGAAGACTTCTAGACCTTTGCAAGGACCTGGGGATCCTTGTAAATGCAGAGAAGTCTTGCTTGACTCCAACCTAAGTCTTAAACTATCTGGGTATGTCCATCAATACCCAGGTAGGGAGGGTGTTCCCTTCGGAAGACAGACTTCGGAGACTGGATCAATCCATCGCCCATCTCTTGTCTCCACTACCGCCTACAGCCAAGTCTTAGCAGAGTCTTCTGGGTCATCTTTCCTCCCTGGAAAAATCAGTTCCAGGTGGAAGATCGAGAATGAGAAATCTCCAGTGGCATCTGAAGACCCATTGGTCTCAAAAGATCGATTCCCCATTCTTGTCAGTGGAAGTTCCAGCTCTGGTGTTACAAGATCTTCATTGGTGGTCAACCAGAGAGAGAATACCCTAAAGGGCATTCCCCTCCTAAGCCTCAGTCCGAAGTTAAAACTCTTTTCGGACGCATCGCTACGGGGCTGGGGTTCCCACCTAGGCCCGAAATTAGCATCAGGAGTTTGGTCTCTGATAGAGCAAACTCTCCACATAAATCACCTGGAATTATTAGCAGCCTGGAAAGGCCTAAAATTCTTCGTAAAAGATCTACAAGGACGAGAGGTGGTGCTGATGAGCGACAACTCCACAGCCGTCTCGTACATCAACAAACAAGGTGGTACTCTGGCAAGAGAACTCTGTCTGCTAGCGGTCCAGATTTGCCAGTGGGCGGAAGGTCACAACATTTCTCTCACGGCCAGGTTTATTAAGGGCTGGAGAAACATCGTGGCGGATCAACTGATCAGGCATCACCCAGTGTTGAGTGGCGAATGGTCTTTGGATCCTCGAGTAGCAAAGGCAGTAATAGCTTTGTGGGGTTTCCCCGCAATAGACCTGTTTGCCGCTTCTCTGAATGCGAAACTTCCCCGCTACGGGTCCCCAGTTCCAGATATCAGGCAGCGATCCAGGACGCCCTTCAACATTCCTGGGACAACCTGGACGCTTATGCCTTTCCACCCTTTTGCCAGCTCAGAAGGGTGATCAACAAACTCAGGACCTCCCGGAACTGCAAGCTAACTCTAATAGCTCCGGCATGGCCAAGCAGAGAGTGGTATGCAGACCTTCTTTCCCTGCTGGTTCAAGTTCCAAGGTTTCTGCCACCAGAACCCCTTCTGTTTACGCAGCCACACAGTGGTATCCCCCACGAGAAAATCCACTTCCTGAAGCTTCATGTTTGGAGGCTGTCCAGTCTCTCCTCAGAAGCAGAGGCTTTTCAGAGAAGGTGGCTGAGCACATGTCCAGGCACCTGCGCCAATCTTCCACAAACCTCTACCAAGCAAGATGGAGAGTGTTTGCAGCTTGGTGTAGAGGGCGAGGTGTGTCTCCACTCGATCCCTCTCTTCCATTAGTGGCAGACTTCCTGGTGTACCTCAGGGAGGAGAAACTCCTCTCAGTCTCTGCAATTAAAGGCTATTGTTCAGCCTTAAGCCTCATCTGTAGACTGGGAGGGGTTGACCTTTCCACCTCAGAAGATATCACCTTGTTGATTCAAGGTTTTGAGAGATCTTGCCCCCCAGTTGAGATTAGACCACCACCTTGGTACGTGTCCCTGGTCTTAGGTTTCTTGAAGGGACCACCCTATGAGCCCTTAAATAGGACCTCTGACTACTTCCTAACCCTTAAGACCGTCTTCCTAGTAGCTCTGGCCTCAGCAAAAAGGGTTGGTGAACTTCATTGTCTATCCTATGAAGTCACCCATTCTAGAGGATGGGGGAGAAGTCTCGCTCAACTTCGTGCCAGGCTTTGTGGCCAAAACTGAGAATCCTTCATCGGCCGATGAAAGGTTTAGAGAATTTCAATTTTCCAGCCTCAATAGGGTAACACAGGATACTGACCAATTGCTACTGTGCCCAGTCAGGGCGCTAAGGAAATACCTGAAGCGCACCAGACCTTTCAGACCACGCCTCCGTCATCTCTTCCTCAGTACCAACAAGGTAAAGAAGAGAATCTCTCGCAACACCATCTCTTTCTGGTTCAAGAAAGTGATTGCGAGAGCCATTCACAGAGACCCAGAGGCTGCTCAACCCAAAGCTCATCAAGTTAGGGGAGTGGCTGCCTCACTGGCATTTAAGAAGAATTTTTCAGTCTCCCAAGTCTTAAGAGCTGGAGTCTGGAAACGCCAATCTACATTCACCTCTCACTATTTATCCGATGTGACACATAGGTCTCTAAACACCTTTTCTATAGGGCCTATTGTGGCAGGTCAACAGGTGCTGTTGCTACCTTACGCCCTTTCAGGGGACAGTAGCCATTGGTCGAGGATTCTGTGTTACACTAGGTTTTAGAAAGACATCCATCTATCTTCTACACCTTCCTTATTCCTCCCATCTGGGTATCCTAGTCTGTAACCAGTTTCAGCTGGACTCGCCAATTTAAATAATGTATGAAACTCATCTGACTCCTCTCACAGGGTATAAGTTATACTCGTAGTTACGAGGGTTCCCCTTTTCAAGGTCAGGGGGATCCTAAGTATGATAGGGCTCAAGACGTATGTTCCCAACCCTCTTCATCCTGAAACATTTGTTTCCACATAATTACAAACTTTCAGTCGTGCTAAGATTATGAGGATCTACAAAGAAAAGATAATGGGAGATTTTTTCATCAAAAGAGTCTAGTCTGAGGACTATCTTCCCTAGGAATAGGGAACTCCTCGTCCACCCTGACCTCAAGACTAAGTCTCCTATAGTAAAGAATGAGGGTTTGTTTTTAGTGTAGGAACAAATGGCAAACCTATAACAGAGTTTGGATTTTTCCTAACATACAAACCCAAATTCTTTACACAAATCTTCCCTCCGTCACCGCCCCTTAAAAATAGTCCTAGCTAGAATCCGATTGAAGGTAATCAGTAGCTACCGACCGGCAGTCCCCCACCCCTAACAGGTGGATAACTTCCGGCCCGGTCGTTAATGCCCTTGTTAAAGTTTTCTGCCGTATTTTCCAGCTTGTGCTAGAATATCTCCTATAGTAAATTATTAGGGCTTGTATGTTAGGAAAAATACAAACTCTGTTATAAGTTTGTCATATTTCTCTGGTGAAGCTAAAACTAGCAATAAAACTTTTTAGCAAGGTACAGTATAATATAGTTGGGGGAGGGGTAGGTAGACTAGTCACCCCGCGCACACTCATACCTGAGAAATGCCGTTAGTTATTCTTTTGACTTGGTAGAGTACACATGTTCCGTTTCTCTCTCCCCTCAACCTGTTACATGAACTGACTGTTTACTTTGATTCTTTTTTTTTTTCAGGGAGTGGTTATCCTCCCTGTTCTGTAGAAGACATAATCGCGGAAAACCCGCCTTCTTCATCCAGGGTCTCGTTCCCTCCCCATTATCTGTGCTTATTCAGCCTCCTCTGGAGGACAAACGAGTAATAACGTTAACCAACTGACCTCTGGACAACCCTTAGGTGTGGATACTGTCACTTCCCTTAGCGAAGCAACATTGCCCACAACCGGGGAAGTTTCTCCCATTGCTGCAACTCTTGCCTTCTTACGGCTTTTGGGTCTCACTGCCAAGAAATCATTTTCGAGGGTGTTACAGTTAGAGGCTCAGAAAGAGCACAAACCTGCCTCTCCAGGGGTTGACGATGGTCTTCACCTCTGACACTTGGTAGGGAGAATTACCTAAGCTTCTTGCGGCCCTAACTGCAACACTCTGCATCTGCTCATCGCCCTTGGTTCCTCCAGCTCCTGCTTACTATCTAGAGCAGTTGTAGACTGGTAGTCTTTAGAGTTACAACCAGTCGGGGATCCTTTCAAGGTGAACCCAGAAGTTGACCTCAGTTAGTCTTAGAAGTTTGCTGATTACGTTTTAAACCCTCAACCTGAGTTCGCTTAGCGTACTGAGGTCTTGCACCATATGAAGCCCGTTGACTCTCGCTTGGTGTTGAGCACCTTTCTCGTTTATGAGATAGGGCCTCCTCACCCATGTGTTACCACATTGTAGATTCGGAACGAATGCTTGATTTGTCGAACCTTGTTCCAGCTTTCTGGAGCACCCAAATGGTGATGCCTGCCAATTGCTTATGGTCATCACCTCTCCTATTGTGCCACCAGAGCACAATAATTCTTGCAAGATATAACCTTTCAAGGTTATTTCCGCAGATGTTGATGTCGGCCAACCACTTGTGGTTGCCGCCTTTCCCATCATGCCCCCAGGGCATAACGAGTCTCATGAACAATATCCTTTCAGAGTTATTGCTGCAGATGGTGATGCCTACTGACAAATTGTGGTCGCTGCCTCTGGCCTCGTGCTCCCAGGGCACAACAAGTCTTATCACCTATAACCGTTCTAGGCTATTGCTGCAGATAGGGATGCCTGCTGACTGCTTGCGGCCGCTGCCTCTGACCATTGTACCCATAGGGCACAGCAAAGCTCACTGATTTTTTTTAGGTCAGGTCCTTTGGGACCTCCACCTCGGGCTTTCCTCTTCATACAGGGAAGAGCTTGTTTTTCCTGCTGTGGGTCAGCGCACGGAAAGCCTTTTTCAGCCTTGCTTGCTACCACACGAGCGCTCGTGCGTTCTTGTAGGAGTATGCTAGACTACTCTCCAACCACTTACGAGGGTGTTGAAAAGTGTTTAGGTTTCATTTCATGCAGTGTCTGAGCTCACCCAGACACTGAGAGCTAGCAAGGTATGTGGGTAAACTCCTCTAGCTGACAAAGGTCTACATAAATGCTGAAAGTTGGAGAGCTCCTCTCACTGATGAGGATATAATAATAATAATAATAATAATAATAATAATAATAATAATAATAATAATAATAATAATAATAAGCTTTATTCCAATATTTACATTGGCTATTACAATAACTACAAATTACATTGTAGTTTACATTTAAAATTTAGATATTTACATGTGCCTTCATAAAAATTTACATCATTATAAAACATAAAAATATAGATTTACTTTATACAAGTTTAAGAACAATAAAGAATTTGTGACATATATAGGTATATCATAAAATATTTAAAACATTGAAAATTTTGCATATAAAATATGAATTTTTTATAATAGTACTTGAGGCTTAAAAAAATTCTTACCTTGATAAAATATTTGCTATAAAAGTTACATATCTCTCTATAATATTAAAATTATCTTTAGCATGATTATAACATTTCGATTTCAAAATTGCTTATGAAATACAGATACTTATAAAACTAGAGTTATGAACATTTATCTTAAAATAGAATCTAAAATACATAAATAGTCTGCTAAAATAGAGTAAAAAAGTAAAAGAGCTCAATTAAAATATATATAAAGTTTTACTATAAAAATTATTTGGAAAATAGATACTTTTTCAAATTCAGTTTAAAAGAGTTAATATTAGTTGATGCTTTTAGTTGGTTTGGCAGTTTGTTCCACACTGATGGACCCCTCACAACAAATGCTCTGCTTCCTAGATCAGTGTTGGTTCTTGAAACAAAAAGGTCATCATTAAATCTAGTTTGTCTGTTACGTCTATCTCCAACTCTTATTAGATTAAAAAGCCATGGTGGAATTAGATTATGTAAAATTTTAAAGGTCATGACACATAAATCAAAATCAATCTTCTGTTTGATTGTCAGCTATTGCAAGTTATTTAAAATTGGAGTTGCATGATCATACTTCTTGGCTTCCCCATCAATTACTTTAGCTGCAAAGTTTTGAAGCCTCTGTATCCGCTGCAGCTGCTGCTTACTTGTCGAGCCCCAGATCTTTAAACAGTAGTCAAGAATGCTCACGGCAAGAGACCGAACGATCATTCCCCGCATTTCACTATCAAATCGATCCTTAATTCTATTTAAGTATATTAAAGTACCGTTTACCTTCCTACAAACTTCATCTATATGACCGTCAAATAGCATATACTGGTCAAAATATACCCCAAGATTTTTTACTTTAATGCTTTTCTCAATTGCAAATCCAGTGAAATTTATTTTTGTGTCTTCAGGAATTTGGGATATGAACTGCCTAGAGCCAATGAATATACATTTAGTTTTAGACTCATTAATATTTAATCCATTTATTTGAAAATAACATCTCGCCATTTCTAATATTCTTTCTGCTCTTGCTATCAAGTTATTTAGTTCATTTATAGTTCCAGTCATTAGAAGTTGACTGTCATCTGCGAATTGAACCAAGATGCAGTCTCGCACAGCAGTAGCCATATCATTTATATAAATAAGGAAAAGTATTGGCCCCAGATAGATCCCTGTGGAACTCCGAATTCTACTGGTTTAGGGGAGGATATAACATCGCCTAATCGCACTGACTGGTAACGATTTTCTAGATAGCTTTTAAACCAGAGAGGGTCAATTTTTAATTGTGTACATTTATTAAGTAAGATATTGTGGCTAACGCTATCGAAAGCTTTAGAAAGATCAATAAGATAAGTAAAGATATCTTTTTGTCGTCGATATTTCTGTAAATAGCTTCTGTAACTTTCAATAACGCAGTTTCAGTAGAGAGATGAGACCTAAATCCATGTTGAGTGTGAGACAGTAAATCATTTTCCTCGAGATATTTTATGAGTTGAATTGACACAATCTTTTCTAGAATTTTAGATATGATGGGCAAAAGTGATATTGGTCTGTAATTCTCTACATTATCTGCATCACCACTCTTAAAAAAGGGCAGAACGTGGGACAACTTCCAATCACTTGGATAAAGGCAAGTCACTATAGAGGTATTTACTATGACAGTTAAGTAAAACGCAATGAAACGGAGGGATATCAAATCACATCTCCATAAACGCTGAGCATTGGTGAGCTCCTCTCGCTGATGTAGGTCTGTGCGAAAATTATGTTTCATGCAGCTTCAGTGCATGGACGCACAGACTTTATTCATGCAAGAGAGCTAACCGAGAAATTGAGCGTTAGCAAGGTGCACAGAAGAGCTCCTTACAGTGATGAGGGTCTGTATTAGAGAGCTCATCTCACTGAACAGAGTCTGTGCAACTACGGTTGCTTGCCAACAACCCCATAGTAAGTTTCTGGCATGAGCTATTATGACTGCGCATGTGTGTTTACCATTATATCCAGCAAATCTCACCACTGAGGTGGAAACCTGCAGCAATACAACGAGGCTTTATGGGTTTATTACCGTAGATGGGAATGACTGCTGACTGCTTGCGGCCAACGCCTCCTACCATTTTGCTCCAAGGGCACAACGAGTCTTGTTAAACATAATCTTTCGGGGTTACTGCCTTGGACTTCTTCTCCTCCCTACGGGATAGAAAGGTCTTTAGATTACGCACATGGTGTTGGCCTCCGACCTCTTGTGGTGTCTGCCTCACCCAGTCAAGTCCTCGGGGCACAAAGAGTCTCATGAGACATAACCCTTCAAGGTTATTGCCTTAAACCTCTACTCCCAACGGGATAGAATCAGCTCAAGTTTATGTTCACAAGTGATGGCAGATATGTGTACTCTTACACTAGATCCTACTACTGACAATGGTTTGATTGCTTCATCAGCTGCATGTGCTCCTCATTGGGGCATTCGTACATGCAGGCTCACGAACATGTTCACAATACTATGGCTCATGAACAATCAATTCCTTTTTAGCAATGATGTTATGCTTTTTCGCACACACGTCATCACGCAAGCGAGAGCAACCAACAAAGCTGGAAGGAGGTAATGTTTTACCCACTCACCCCTGTTTGTGCGTGTGTGTGTCTGTTTGTGAACAGCTTCCTGGCCACAATTTTAATCGTAGAAGAATGAAACTTTCAGGGATTAACTGGTATGTAAAAAGGTGGAAATTATTAAATTTTGGAAAGTCAAGGTCAATGTCACGGTTAAGCAATATGTCCAATTCCCATCACGTAATAAGCCATAAGTTTGGACATCGGTGTCACAGAGACTTCAAACTTGGTTCATATTTAAGTGTAGGGAAAATCCGTGCCAATTAATACCTGTTCATCTCAAGGTCAAGGTCAAGGTCAAGCAAAATGTCAAGAAATAAGCTGCCTTGGTGGAGGTCTGCACTCTACTGAGGGCCCCTCTAGTTTGTAGATGGAATTGGATGTGAGACAACTCGATACCCCTTTGCAACTTGATTCAGTGTAGGCAAGGAAAACTTTCTGGCAGTTAGCCATCTAAGTCTTGATTTTAGGGGAGTTGCTGATGAGATGTCGGGCTGGGACATCTCGTGCATGGAAGTTTTTGGAGTTCTGTTAACCAGAACGAAGTAACCAGGCACCTCTATTAGAGGCCTTCCGACATTCAGGGGACACTTATGCATTCGCCCTCCCCCGCTTCTGTCTGATAGGTATACTAATTCTTGAGAAGGGCTTCATCAGATTGGTTAACGAACCTGATAGATCCACAGTGGTAGCAAGCAGAATAGCACTCAGACCTTCTATTCCTGTCTGCAGAGATTTAGCGAGAACTATTCTCCCCTTTCCCGAACTGCTCATGCAACCTCACTCAGAAAATCACCATAGTCAGTTGTGTCCCTATGACTTCTCACCTGGAAGGTATTGAACTTCTCTCTCAGAGAGGCTTTTTGCAAGCAATAACAAAAGAAGATTGCTGGATTCCCCTGTAGTTTGTCATTCACTTCCTGTTAGGTGAAATGGTCTATCCGCTAAGGTTGAGATCGTAAAAAGGTTCCTTACATTGCTCAACATCTCTCTCTCTTCAGTACAGCAAAGCTTGCTGTACCTCGGGGAGGAAAAACTCTGTTGAGTCTCGACTGTGACAGAATACTGTTTGGCTTCAAGCATCATCTTTCATTTGAATAGAGTCAGTTTTTCCTTAACAAACTCTCTCTCTTCATATAGTGTTAATCTTACTGGTCCACAATCAAAAGTTAGACCACCTCCTCAGAGCGCATATCATGTCCCACGCTCTCGGAAAGGAGCGCTTCTTGTCATTAGTCAGTCCTCAGCTCATAACTTAACTCTTAAGATGTTTTTCTTTTCCTTCTCGGTTTTGACTTTGCTATAAAAGCCCATGAAGGACCTGGTCTCTTCTATGATATATTCCAGCCAGGGAATGGTGGTCAGGTAACACTCAATATCCTCCCTGAGTCCGTTGCCAAGACTCGGACTCTGGCTATAGCAGAGCCAAAGATTCTGGTCTTTATGTATTGTGAGTCTTCGTACTTTATCCTTTAACCAAGATCAATTGTTATTATATACTTATAAACGCTGACGCATTATCTTAAACGATCTGCTAGTGGTCCTCCACACTTAAACAAGCTTTTTGTGAGCACGGGCAGAGTCAAGAGGATGGTCACTAAAAATAGTCTCTTCTTGGAATTGTCAGACCATAGATTTGGCCTTGATTCCAGACTCTCCTCCATCAGATTGTAGACCCAAAGCTCATGATATCATGGCCATAAATACGTCCCTAGCATTATAGGAAAACTACTTGTGGCGCAAGTATTTCCAGAGGGTGTTTGGAAGCATCAGATGACCTTTACAGTCCACTACCTGCAAAATGTAACCCCCAGCAACCTGCAGGCCTTCCCATAGGTCATGTAGTGGCTGTACAAGATCTGATTTAAGATATCTCAGCTCCATTGCACGACAAATAGTAGTTGGTCGAGGGCAGACGTTACCCAGAATTAGTATGGGATGAGGGTAGAGTAACTAGCCTCTTTTTCCATCATCTTCCAATCTCTTGGAGCACAGTACCAAGTGAAACTCTGCATGCTGGCCACCTCCATCTGCAGGTAGCCTAAAATATAAAATATATTTGTTACGTTCCGTCTTCTCAGTAACAGGGAATCAGGCAATGGCCTTGGTAAAGTAAGCGGAGTGCTCCACTCCAATAATTCTTACCTGGTGCATGCTATTACTAATTTGTTTCATAGGAGACCAAACACAAGCCCTCACGTCGAGGATTATAGTTGCTGCCTTTGTCCCTTTCTTCTTTGGATTGCTACAAAAACGACAATCTTGCAAAAGGAACATGGTGGAGTACATAAATAAACAATTAATATGAATTTAATGACATCACTAGACCACTTTGTCTCGACTTATCAATCTGACCATACGATCACTACAAACATAATCATCAGGTGCACAATCTTTAAGATCTGTGCCCTCCATTTTGGCACAGGTCTCCACTCTCTCCATCAATGCTTGAACATTCTTTTTATGCCCAGTCACTATGGTATTGGTCTTCTATGCACTTGTCAGACACCACAGAATCAGACACCTATCGCTGATATTGGTGAAAGAGAAACCTATGATTATTCTTGTTACCTGTACAGGGTATGAGATATTCCCTTCACGAGCACCAAGGTTTCCTTATGGTCTTTCATTCATGTTTTGCTCTCACAGGACCATTCTGATTGGGATATTTTCCTCTCAATAGAGGATCCCTTGCACTTGTTCGGTACAATAGTCATTTCCCTCTCAACACTTGTTCGGTACAATAGTCATTTCCAACAGGATTAGCTGCAAGGTGAGATAAAAAACAATACAATCAGAAACCATGCAATCGGGAACTATGCCATCAAAACCATATGAGGGGGAACTATGCAATCAGGAACCACACTGTTGGAACTTGGGCTAATTCTTCAGGTGGTTGTTAATTTTGGTTCACCAGGGAACTAGTACACCTATCACCTATCATTGGTTCCTTCCCGTTGCTTCCAGTCCAAAGGTCTTCCAATTCACTGTTACCTTTCATCATTAGAGATATCTTATGTGTAAAAACTGATTTACTACTCAGAAATTCATATGCTCAGAGACAAATCCAGGATATGATCTTCCCATGCTCAGAGATTTTACCAGACACCAAGGTCTTCCAACTCTTTTCTGCAATAGGGATTGGAACATGTCACCTCTCAGATCCAGTCTTAGCACTTGTACAAGGACCGAGATGCCACATTGTGCTTGCATGGTTATTGACAAGGATCCTCATCAACTAAGGGCAGTCACTCATGTGACTCTGCTATGTACCATGTGGTGCCAAGCTCTTTTATTCTCTCTACAAAAGCTAAGTCATTTACTGCTATTTAACCTCTGAGAGATTGAGAGCAAAGAGAAGACTAGCCAACGCTCTTTAATTCTTTTATCCTCTTCAGGGGATTGTCCAATCCCATTCGTGGATCTGGTGGTGAATATCTTGAGGGGATAAGAGATTTTCAGAGAATGTCAAGAAAATCGTGGACCCAATGGTACCTGTCTTTAAACTGTTAAAATCTATGAACTCAATGATCTTCAAAATTTAATCTACAATTACTAAGGTCATTGCACATATTTGTGGATTATCAATGAGTTTTTTTTTCATTAATGGAGAGATATTTTTCTCACTGGCAGCTTCCCAGTGATTGCTCCAGTAGCTCCTGAAGTGTTACTAGTCAGCACCTATCATTCCCTTCACTTTCTGGTTTTGTTGGAGCTGGAATACAGGGTGACCTCCCCGGGTAACGGCATGACGATCCTAATCATGGGGAGTCTTACATCCACAGATGTACTATTGAGGGATGAGGTGCCTACCTAAGTAGCATATCTATCTCGGAGATATGACTCGTGGAAAAAATGTACCTGCTTTTCAAGGTTTCAGTAATACACATACTGTGGATACTTGGTTACTTTGTGAGATTTCCAAGAGGTTTGGTAAAGCACTCATTTGTATTGCTGAACGGAAATACTGCCATTTGTGATTTTTGTCAACAAAGGGGGTCGTTTCGCAGACTCTTAACTAGAAGATATACATTTGAGAAGTCTACAACACAGTAGAACTGTTTGCATTGTTCATCCAGGAAGTAGGACTGTACGAGTATGCACACTCGGTGCAAGAGAGAATTGTGATCCATGCATCATTGCATGGCTTCCTACTTCAGGTTTTCACCATCGCTCAACCTGCTCGCCTTTCAGTTGAATAAGAAACCTCCAGTATTTCACTCCTCAGTTCCAGTCTGTCAGTAGCATTTATGAATGCCTTCCAATATCCCTAAAATCTTAAGATGCTTCCTCATTTTCTCCCATTTCACTGATTACTCAGCAGTCAGTTGAAGTCATTGAGGCTTGATATAACCCCGATGGCTGCCAAGCGGCCACACGCCGAATAGTATCCCGATCATATGTTTTCTATCTTCATTCCTAAGGAAGTCCCTCATCTTCACAGTAAAGGATACCACTGAGCACTTCTCAGTTTAGGAGCTCATAGTCCGAACCTGTTGGCCTATTGCTCGTGACTTCAAGTCCTTTTGCATCAAAACTTGTCATGAAAAGGAAATTCTGTGATTCTTTTTGTTCTATTTATGTTTAATATTCTTTATTTGTTCAAGAAATGTCAAAAGGAAGAGATTTATATTGGTGTTATTCAGTTGTCACTCTAATTAGCCAACAAACAATAGATATTTGGTATTTGAAAAGCTGTCCGTTATTGACGCTGAAATTCAAATTACAAACTGTTTCAAATCTGTGTAGTTCGAAGAAGCTGGTCCCAATATATCAAACTCATAAAAGGTAAAAAATTACAAATGCCTGTTTTTACCCTTTGAATGGTATATATGCCTCTATATAAAAAGGTTTATAATAGCTAAATTCATGCTTGGTACCTTGAGAAAAACAGAAAGCAGTATCATGATGCAGAGATAGTTATCGAGAATGAATTACCTTCACTTTATTTCAATGTCTCCTTTCTCATTCATGAAGTGAATGGATATGTGACAGATCTCTGCATCACTGCTGCGTTTTCACTTTCTTTTACTGTAATTTTTGCGTATTATTCAGTTTTTGTCCTTCGAGGAACGTTCTTATCAGTGTAACTCATGCAATGCACTAAAGGTATGCCTTGATGGTTTTCAATGTTTCCCTGTGGCCCATACCTAAGTGCTCTTTTTATCCCTCTACCTTGCCTTCGTTCCAACTGTCTTTCATGCAACCTTTTGTCCAACATATCCACTTTTACTTCTTGGTGTATCTCAGGTGATTTCTCCTAGTCTAATTTAGGGTTTGAATGGCCTTCTTGGCACTGACAGCGTGCCATGTGACCACTATCAATAAATCTTACTGATACAGCACTCACTTTGTGTGCCTGTTGGTACTCGATAAAAGATTTATACCCCATGTTTACCAACTGGCATTTTGGGCTGTACCATGGAACGGTAAGTTTTCAACACATCATTAGCAAGGACTAAGCAAGTCTGAGAGTAGCTAAGATGACGACTGTATCTATAATTGTCTTACTACGATCCTTCATGAAATTAAAACTCACTACCCTTGAATTTGATTTATAAAAATTAAATTCAAGGATAGTGAGTTTTAATTTTTTGAAGGGTAGTTAGCTGAAATTTTATTATGATTATTTTAATTTTATTCACTTCTTGATACTTTAAATGCAATACATGAATGCAATGACAACACTGTTAACCTTATGAAGGATAGTGCTCATAATATCATAGTCTAAAGAATAGGTTTAATATGAAAGCACCAGTCTCGTATTATATATTGCTACTAGTATAGTTGCAGATAATTATTCAAGTTGAACTGTCTTATTCTTTGACGAGCTTTCGTTATTAGCACTATTTTTTCTTTTAGATGGTTTTGTTGAAGAATATCACAGCAGGGTCAAGTTCAAGTTTCAGAAGTGTCTGTTGTATTGGTCTCTAAAAGCTTGAATTTGAATGTGCCAGTTATTCTAGTAAATAATCCTAAATATTTGGAGTAAACATATTTTACTTTTCTTCCAGATGCGTTTATTTACCTGCAAATTTGCAATCCAAAAGCCGAAGCCAGTAAACAAAAAAAAATTCTTAGTGGGTAAGCTGATTCCTTAATGATGTGGGAAGGAGAAGGAAGCTGAAGGAACGTTGATGGTACAAGATTAAAACTATCATTCCTATATCAAGCTGATAACAGGGATGGAGGATGTAAGATTCAGCTGACTTCAATTTAAAGATAAGTTTAATTTTTCGTTATTTATTTATTTATTTATTTTTTTTTTTTGTCTAGAAACTTACGCTTCAGTTAGATAACAGAGTAGGTAATAAATATTTATGGAAGGTAGCTTATATACATTGTACAATCTAGTGCTCAAAATATATCATCTCAAAAAGTTCAGTATTGCAGAAATTCTCTTGAAAGTGAGACTGTTCTCAAATTATTTTGCGTGGAGGACGGGAAGGGGAGGGGGTGGGAGGTTGAGATGGCCATAGATTTTTTTCATTACTATACATTATTAGTGTTAGTGTTATGTCTGTTTACTCTCTGATCATTCTAGATATACAAATATATCCCAAAAGGTCCTATCATTGCTGCAGTAGCTAATGTAAGATTAGATAGTATACTTGGGTCATAGATTTTAAAAACTTAAACTTAGGACCATAAGGGCCATATTTCTTAAACCTGCAATATGATACTTGTAGAACGATTTATAGTTGTAGTTTTGCCTTAGAATTCATAATATTTTCGCAAAAATAGAATAATATTGATTATTTGCAAGTCTATTATTTCACTTCCCATACTCCAAAACTTAAGTTACTCCTAAGTTGATTTGACCGGGAACTCCTTGTTTGATGTTTGGGGCGAGTCCAACTGCTAGATTACTGTGACAGGATGTATTTGACTAATATTACAATTTCCTTCCAGAACTGATGTACAACTATTTCTGTCAATAGACGTAGACATTAAAGTACAATGAAACATCACACTTCTTTCATAATGTTGTAATTTTAACCAACAACGAATTTTAGCAAATTGTATTATATAGAAGAGGTATAAAAATAATTAATATAGTCTCCATATTAGGTTTTCAATTTTCAATTTGATTTAATCTTTTATATAAATTATGTAAATCATAAGGGAAATTTGCTGTGTTCTATGCCTCCGTATGGATTTAATTCTCGCAGAAAAATATATAAATCTTCAGGACAGAATGAAGTTTTACTTAAAGGTTGCATTCATGATAAATTACTTATTAAAAGTGACATTGAAAGTATCATGTAGTGTTAGGAATATGGCTTTAGGATAATTTTTGACAGAGAAATTTGCACTGCTACTTTTCCTGATAAGAAATTATAACTAATTTTAATCATCACAAGAAGTTTCTTTAAGGTAAGTATTTTCTTATGAGTCATTTGCAGGTATTTTAATCTGGATTCAATCATCTTTTATTATGTATCTTTTTCATGAGACAAGAAGAATATATCAAATAAAAAGGGCAATAAAGTTAGGATGCTACATTTTTTCCGAAATAGTCTATTTTGCAGGGATTTAAAGAAATTACTTAATAAGAATGGTTTCTATAGATTATATTGAGAGAAGGATGTTTTGATTAGGACAGATTACTAGAGCTTTTTCAGTATTTGGTTTTTGTAGGTAGCTGTCATATATGTTACATGAAATTGTGTAAGATAAACGTTATAATGCACAGTAAATGAAATTTTCCATGGGCTCTTCCTGTGCAGTAACTTAATAATAAATTTTATTATATAAAATGTGAAGGACGGAAAGACGCTTTTCTAGGTTCGTCTATAAATAGTGATAATAGTACCCATTTGTCAGTATAAGTTCGAGTTCAGTTTTACTGACAAGACCGTACTATTCACAAGGTAGGTAAATCAAACCATTCTTAGGTAATAGAATACACACAATGGGTTTCTTAGAAAAGAAAAAACTGTATATATCTTTATTAAGTCTTTGTTTTATAAGTATATTTGGGGTTTTCTTGCTGAATGTTTTGAAGTTTCGTTCATTAGCACGACTAAAATATCACCCATAGAATTACTTTGTTATCTATGAAAATATCTCCTCAGGTGATGATTTTGATGAATGACAAAATATGTTTAGATTGCATGAAAATCGATTTAATTAGTCGAAAGAAGAAATTTATAAACTTTAAAACACACACGCAATCCATATATATATATTTATATATATATATATATATATATATATATATATATATATATATATATATATATATATATGTATATATATATATATATATATATATGTATATATATATATATATACATATATATATATATATATATATATATATATATATATATATATATATATATATATATGGTGTGTGTGTTTGTGTTTTAAAGTTTATACATACATACATACATACACACACATATATATATATATATATATATATATATATATATATATATATATATATATATATATATATATATATATATATATATATATTTCAGGTTTAGTAATTTAGCTATCAATTGTGTGTACTAAATAAGGAAAATCTATGCGGGTTGTAGAGGAATTTCTTACAAAATTTTGATAGTAAAAGTGAACAACCGTTCTAGATAGGGTATATTTATTCATAGTCTCTTTTATCACGAGTTGAAATGAACATAGCTACGATCTACCTTGAAGAAAAACTTGCAAGTGATAACGAATGATGAAGTTTCATAAACAAATCAGCTAAATAACCTAGATTTTAGTTCATGTTATACAGTTAAAGAAAGATAATAGGAAATATGATAATTGATTAATTAATAATAATTAATTAATTGTTTCCTTATTGAGAATTCATGAGTTTTTTAATATCATAAATGTTACTCCTCCTTCAATTACTTATCACTTTTCTTATAATTTTCAAACAATTTTGTGCATTACAACTAATACCCTAATTTGCATTTGTTAAAAAACTAGCTTTTATCTACGAATCCTATTTTTTTTTTTTATTAAACTCAGGAATTAAATCTGTTTTCTTTAGTATAAAATCTAAATTATTCATTCAGATCACATAATAAAACAATTTAAAAACAATGTATTGAATGCATACATGCTTATTTCTATTGATTTTCATGAATGAATAACTATGAAAAGCAAAGTAATTTTCTACTATAATCTCTTCTAATATCAGTTTTTATATGATATTGTATTATAGGTGTGAGTTCGCCAACAAAGTTATTTTTTTTTGTCTTAAATTATGAGAGGAGTAACTAAATGAATATTTTCTTTTCAGGATAAAGTTGGTCCCTAGTTTGAGATAAACAAAAGACTGACGGTAGATATCATGTTGATGCCCATTCATTGCAAGAAAACTTCTGTTTAACAGTGCAAGTGAAATTCAGGATCTACGACTCAAATAAAAAAAAAAAATCACGCCTTGATTTAGGTGTGGGGAGAATGAATAATTATCAAATTTCTTGTGTAGATCTGTTTACAAGGAGGCTCTAAGTACGTTGATATTACCCAATTAATGGGTTAAAGATAGCAGTTAAAATTCAACTGAAATTTTATTTTATTTATTTTTTTTTAGAAATCCTAAAATCTGTTTCAGTCTGTGCCATACAATTTTCTTTTAATATTGTATGCATTAAGTCTTAACGATCGTTAACGCTACTGTTGGTTTTCTATTTGAAAATTCTAACAAAGGACAAAGTGTAAAATTAAGTTATACGTAGAATTGAGTTCCACTTTATTCCCAACTTGAAATTTCACTGATTCTTTTGCTATCTTGTGTCATACTAAATTCATTAGAAACCTTGATATTAAATCTCAATCTCACTTATGTATTGTCATCAATGGAAAATTTTATTTATAATATTTTTTCTCGCATTTATACAGGGTATAAGAATATTAGTACTGCTTGTTTCATCAGGACTATAGAAGAAGGTTATATAATTTTCAGTTGTGTGCCACTTGATTCTAAATTAATTTGACCACAATGCTTGTATGTTTGCCATTCTTCTAAGCCCACGTGGGGTATTATATACCTGAATTTGTAATACTGGGTAATTAATAGCTATAATTTATAAAGAGCATTTGAAGTGATAGAATACATGGTTATCATAGTATTATAAATCGGAAAACATATTAGCTAAAACTTTTGTCATCAATATTAAATTTCTAGTTTTTTTTCACAAACAAGCATTGTGGTATCCATAGGTAAATTTTCTATTTATTTTATGAAAATTTAAAACAAATTTAATCCAATATTCCTACACCATTTCTTCCTTCCATATTCTTCATTATATTTCTATGCTACCATGCTCTTGGTGGCACCTGTGGATATTGGATTAAGGCTGATAGATTGGAAAGCTACTTGATAATTCAGGGTTTTAACCCTGTGTTTTCCTGGTCCTGTCATACTTGGAAACCCTGTGCACTATAGGACCTATAAGATCTGTTTGTTGATTACGGTACATTCACAGGAGGACCACTCAGCGTAGTCTGAGTTAATTGGCAAAAAAGAAAGTCTTCAGCTTCCTTTTGAAAGACTTAATATCTTCAGTTTTCTAATGTCTAGGTGGGAGCTTGTGACTAAAGTTTTAGCTTATAGTATCATAAGGCTTTGTTTCTATCCATACTTCTCATTAGGCCTTCCTATTCTATAGATACTCTAGGTCATTAAGCTTTGCCTTTAATTAGAACTCATAACATGCACCTTAATGAGAATGAAACCTATGAGGATTGTTATCCTTTTTTTCGGAGTTCTCTGCTTAGATGCTGCATTTCTGTGAATAATTAAATTTCAGCAGCAGTGATTTATTTCCACTTTTCCTGTTCTGATGGATTTGAAACCTGCTAATGATGCTGAATAATCTAGAAAATTACTTGGTTAAATCATAACTCTTATCTTATTTTTTTTATTTTTTGTTTATTTTGCTGGTTTCAATGTATGCTGGTAAACTTTGCTAAGCTATCAAGCTCATGTTGTTAGTAACTGATTATATATGAAGGTTGTATCCTGAAAGTTATTCTCTTAGAGAATCTATAGTCGGATATTTTACCAAAAGTCTTCTGTAGTCTCTTTTTCATTGTTTAATGAGTTTGAAGTGCTAGGGTTTTTAAGGAGTTAAGGCTTTATACAAAATTCAAAGGCTATCATAGGTTAATAATTTATTCCTAATCAAGACCTGAAACAGAAATTTTGGCTGTCTTAAAGATTGTTTCCCTATTCGTGATAGTTTTTTGTGTTTCTATAAGGAAAATATGGATCTCATTTGGAAATGCAATGATGATTTCACAATTTACCATCCTTTAGATCTTAGTTTTTCTAAAGGCTTTCTGTTTGTCTCGTCTTTAAGAAATTGTTGAAATAATTTTGCTCCAATTATTACTGGAGGAAAGGATTGATATTGAGGCTGAATTTAGAATATTTCTAGATATCTGGAGAAGTAAATAGTTTGATAAAATCACTAGCAACTAATAACTACTACTCAATAATGGTAATTACTTATGTTGGTTTCCTGGGATATTCACCCTGAGGATATCTAAGTATATCTATGTTTTTCTACTTTTTGTTGTAAAATGATTTAGGAAAATTATATAAATTGTTATGATCTTCCCATATCAATTAAAAATATTTTCTTTCATGCTTAGGTTTGCAAAGTTTTAAAGGGCTTTGCTAAGTTTCAAGATTATGCCTGATTTGAGGAAATTTTTAGGCCCGTCTGTCTGACAGTTTTGAAAGGGTCAGTTTGGTTTCAAGAAATTTAAAATTCTTCCTGACTTGTTTTTGTGAGGTGGTTGATACGACCTGATTTAAAGTATTTCGTAAAAGTAGATTCTTATATCCTGTTTGTTAGTTCTTGGGTCTGTTAAGTTACGTTGGGGAGTCATTGCTCTTGTGAGCAATCCTTGTTTACAGATTTTTATCAGATAATTTTGTTTTAAAAATATATTTTTCGATCACTTTGTGGTATAAAGATCTTTCTTTAGTATTCAGGCTTTTTGGGATTATTTTGTATTTCAAAAAGTCTTGCAGAGTTCTTATTTTATGAATTTTCTCAGAGCAAAGATTTGGTTATTGGGCAATGCCTTGATTCACTAATTTTTCGTTATTACACTTCTCAGTTCCGATTTCCTTGGTTTATAGAGTTATTTGAGGAACTCCTTAGTCATGAATTGTGGAAAAATTCAGGTTCTGTATGTTTTTTTTTTTTGAGATAATCTTTAGTGTATGGAATCTTGGAATTATTCCAGTTATTTCTTGATTCAATAAGGTATCTGTGCACTTGTTTGATTTACAAGTTTTTACTATTCTTCGTTTGCAAATTTTTTTATGTTGCACACACTTTTTCTATGGAGTTATTTCGGTCTTATTTCTTAGCCATTCAGTTATTCATAACCCTTCATGGTCTTGGAAGTTATTCTGGACACTTTCGTCTTTAGTATTCTTTAAACCACTTCTATGGGGTTGTCTTGGGCACTCATTGAATAATGAAGCTATCTGTGACATTCCTTGGTCTATAAGTTTTTGGAACACTACATTGCCTTAAGGAATTATTTAGGCAATCCTTTGTGTATGGAGTTATCCTTTACACACCTTGGTCTAATGAGCTATTTCTTTGGACTCATTGGATTGGATATTTGATGTCCCTCATTGTTTTCTTGTTTCTTTATAAGTAATTCCTTAATTTCATTTTTTATCAATTACTCTTGTTTTAAAGAGCTCTAATTTTCTTGTCAACCTTTAGGCTCCAGAGTTATCTGCCTTTGCTCTGGGAATTAAGATGTAATTGGAAAAATCTATGTCATTGTGGGGTTAAGATTTATACATTTCTAATATTCTTACTTTCATTTTATTAGGGAAATTTAAAAGAAACTTCTGTATCAATAATTCAAGGTATGTTGCTTACATGTAGCCCCTAAAGTTATTTTTCCTATGCTATCTGCCAAAAGATCACAAAACTAGAGATAAATTTGCTTCATCCCCTTTAATTTCTTAAGTAAGAAAATATTAAAAGCACAATCTTCTGTAAATCTTTCATATTGCTAAGGAAAACCTTGCACAATAATAAACCTTTGCTTCCTATCAATAAGAATAATGTATGCCCCTTTTGCAATTCTATGTTTGCTAAAGATGAAAACAAACTAGAAAACTAGATTTATATGATAAATATAAAAAATACTATGGTATCTTGTATTTCATATTCTTTGAAATGTGAATAATTTCGTCCCAACACTCATCCTCTTTTGACCTTTTGTATTACTTTACAACAGTTGCTCCTCTCTCTCTCTCTCTCTCTCTCTCTCTCTCTCTCTCTCTCTCTCTCTCTCTCTCTCTCTCTCTCTCTCTCTCTCTCTATTGAGAGAAGTTGAGAAACTTGAAGTGAGTTAGCAGTAATGGAGGGGCTAGGTAATGAAACTTAATAGCTTAAATGATAAAGAAAGTAATGTAATATTGGTCAATAAACATCTATTGAATAAAAGGATTATGAAATATTGATTGGGGAATCTTCAGGGCATAGTATTAAAGTTATTGAAAGGCTAGATATGAAATAAAATATATAATTTCCTAAGAGGCGTAGTGCCTTCAGTACATTTCTGCCGATGTATTGTAGTCATTGCTTAATTGTATTTGCAACGTTTCTTCTGACCCTACCTGCACTCACACGTTCATTCTGACCTTACTCTCACTCACACGTTCATTCTGACCTTACCTGCACTCACACGTTCATTCTGACCTAAGTTGCATTCGCACATTCCTTCTGACTCTACCTGCACTCACACATTTCTTCTGACCCTACCTGTATTCACGTTTATTCTGACCCTACCTGCACTCACACATTACTTGACCCTACTGCACTCACATTACTTCTGACCATACCTGTACTTGCACTTTCCTTCTGACTATACCTGCACTCTCACTTTCCTTTTGATCCTACCTAAACTCATACCTTCATTCTGACCATACCTGCACTCTCTCTTTCTCTGACTACGTGCTCTCTCTCTCTTCTCTCTCTCTCTCTCTCTCTCTCTCTCTCTGACTACTCTCTTTCTCTCTCTCTCTCTCTCTTTCTGACTACCCTACCTCCACTCTCACTTCTGAGCTTATCTGCACTTGCATGTTCCTTCTGACCTTACCTGCACTTGCACGTTAATTCTGACCCTACTTGCATGTTTTTCCTGATGCTGTCTGGAATCGCCTTTACCTGCTGACCCTCCCTGCACTCTCACGTTCCTTCTAACCATTCCTACATTCTCACGTTCCTCTTGACCCTTCCTACACTCTCACGTTCCTTCTAATCCTACCTGCACTCACACTTTCCTTCTGACTCTACATGCACTATCCCTTTTCTTCTGATCCTACCTAAACTTATGCATTCCTTTTGACCCTACTTGCACTCGCACGTTCTTTCTGCTCCTACTTACACTTACATGTTCCTTCGGGTTTACTTGCACTTGAACGTTCTATCTGACTCTACCTGCACTTGCATGTTCCATCTGGCCCTAGGTACACTTACTTTATATTCTTCTACTGCAACTCTATTCCCGCTTCTTTTCTTCCCCCTTTTTTCCAAATAATATCTCTCACTACAGTGTAACTGGAGTTATGTGTAGGGGTACCCACCATTTGCAGTTAAGCATTACATATTTATGAATGAAAATATGCTCATAGTAAAAATTAATAATACTAAAGATTATAAGGTCAGGTTGATGTTATGGATTTAAGTGAAACAAGTATTTTTGATAAAGTGTTCGTGATGATTTTGGTAATAAGAAATAAGCTATGGAAGATATTAAAGTCAACCCCTACAACTTTGTTTGTTTGTTTATGAATCACTAACTATAGACCCATTGCCTAAAATAAAGGAATCTAAATAGTGGGACCTTTAGCTGATATTAGAAAGCACCTTTCTTTATTTAGGAGTTTTAAAAGGCGACCTCAGTAAAGCTGTTGATTATTGCAAAACTTGTGAAGTGAATTGATTATATTTGAAAAATTTAGAAGAAGAGTTTGGAATCATGTGGTTGTGAAGATGAACGTAGATTTGTGATTAGGTATAGAATAGATGCATTATAAACTAGATACATATAATGGCCACTCCAATCTAAAGAAGCTCCTGTAATTTCCAGGTACTTTAAGTAATCTAGTTTCTCTCTCTCTCTCTCTCTCTCTCTCTCTCTCTCTCTCTCTCTCTCTCTCTCTCTCTCTCTCTCTCTCTCTCTCTCTCTCTCTCTCTCTCTCTACATAAATATACCTTGAAGAATAATATGCTTTGTTTGGGTTTTTGTTTTTTTCTTTTTTCATCTTCTCTTTTCAACCTGATGCTCACCTCCAATTTCAGATCTCCCACTCCCCATCCTTGATCCTTCCTTATCCCAAATTTGGAAATGTTATAACCTTGAAGAATAATATGTTTATTGTTAAAGAAATGGGTTAGTTTGTGCAAAGTTTTCAATTAGGTTTAATCATCAAGAAATTCTCTTTATTTCAACCTGATGCTCACCTCCAATTTCAGATCTCCCACTCCCCATCCTTGATCCTTCCTTATCCCAATTTGGAAATGTTATAAAAAAAACTCAAAGATTCTCGCCTCATATGGCTGATGAGTCTCCCACTGCCCCCCCTCCTCTTTTAGCATCAGCATTTGCCATTTTATTCCTCACCATAAAATGGGCTAAAGGGTCCATGAGGTAGATCCTGATCTTAACTAGAGTAATCACTTGTTCTATTAGACTATTATTTTATTCCTATGTTACAGAGTTTGTTGAGAGCTGTAGCTCAATGTGTTTGCTTGAATATATTGTACTTGTCAAAGGCCGACAGCCTGTCTTGGTAAACATATTGGATTTTGGTCTGCTTATTGATTCAGCTGTCTTGTCAGTTCAGGTTTTATCCTGACAGCTAAAGTCATGAAAAAATTATGGGTGTGTTATACCATTATTAGTTTGCTCAAAAGCCTCAAATTCTTGAAGTTTGTAATGGTTTATCAGATTTTAGAATTTGATATAAACTATCTTATTCAAATCAAATATTTCAGATTGTTTAAGAAACTTACATTGTAAAAGGTTATAATGTCAAATGTACAGGTTTTGGTACTATCATTTACATTTCCAATAAAGTTGTATGAACTTATATCAATGACAAAAACATCAAATTTGTTATGAATTGTGTAATGTAAGTAGTGAAAGTATCTAATGTAAAAGGATTGTAATTCAATGTACTCCAGACATGTTTATGATCATCTTGAAGTTAATGTGTAACCGATGGTAAATCATTTCCTTTGTGTTTGATGAAAACTTTTAAGTTAAAGTATAACTAAAATGTTTTTAAGGATAAGTGTACTTAACGTAACTATTTCAAGGAATTTGGTAAGAGGGTCATTTTGAAGTCTTGCATTTTAGAGCTTTCTATTAAGGCGAGATACCTGGGCTCTCTGAAAAGGTGCACAGCTCGGTTCAGAAATTCCACTTTGGTTCTTGGCTCGTGTCATTTGTGCCCCTGACATAAAGAAGGGATAAATAACACTTTTAATCATTTTACAGAAATTGTGTAATAAGTTTTTGAAGGTTGTATCTTATCGTTGACGTGAAAGATGTTAGGACGCGTGAAAGTTGATTTGGTATGAAGAAGAGTTTTATAAATCAGTGGAAAGAATCTCGTTAGGCTTGTGGGTTCAATGCAAAATTTCCTGTATTTATGGCAAATATTTCCTTATTACCTTACTTAATTCAATATATGAAAGTCCCATTTCCATAAATTCACTGGGTTTACGTCTACTCATATGCTGTGTTTTGAAGAATCATTCATTTCTGGGTAGCCTTTTCGGTTATTGCAATACTGATGTGCAGAAATATTCCTATATTCAAACAATATCCTTCCATGGGGGAAATTCATAACATTATAAGAGACCAATTAGGTATTTTACACCACAAAGTTCCCAATAATTGGAATATCGTATTCGAAAGTTCGTCCAAGCCCTAAATATAAATAACTTTATAATACTCCTTACTAATTTTCAAGCCCTTAACTACGATTATGGATAGATATCGTTGATTATACAATGAAATTTCAAAATTATTGGCAGATTCAGACCTGAGGGTTTTTTTTTTTTTTTTTTTTTTTTTTTTTTTTTTTTTTTTTTTTGTAGCCATTTTAGGTTTTGCTCTTTTGTTAGGTTGCCTGGCACTTGGGCAAATATTTCCTTTAATTCATTTGATAACTGGTATCAATTATCCTA
>NC_090727.1:38161770-38186770 GCF_036898095.1 Palaemon carinicauda
TATATATATATATATATATATATATATATATTATATATATATAATATATATATATATATATATATATATATATATATATATATATATATATTATATATAATATATATATATATATATATATATATATATATATATATATATATATATATATATATATAACCTAACTTTTAGATGTAAATCATAGTTATCTTAGAAACTATATAATATCTACGAATTTTATTACTTTTAATACATATTTTAGATCATAAAAGATTTTAAATAGAAAATTAATTTAACGATTCTTTAGTTTTGAAATATTAATTGGTGCGATTTATTGAACAATCTAAGAGGAAATTTTAGCTTCGCAGAGTTGATAAATGATAAAAGATTATAATGCCTTTTTGCTCATAGAGTTTCATGCTTTTCTCCTTATTAGTATATATTTTCCTAAATCAAATTTTATAGAAGTTATAATTTCGGGTCATCTTTTTTCGTTTTTTTCCGAATTAAAATGCAAAATGGATGATTTATTATTAAATGTTATTTTCTTGATGAACTGCTGCATATTCTAGATAATTTTCTAGAAATCGACGATATATTTGCTTTCGTTGGTATTTATTTTAACTACCTTATAGTGTTAAGCATTTAGTAGCTCAAGTCCTTCATGTTCCTAACAATGCTAAAATTATGTCGGTTATTTAACATCCGTTCATCTTATGTCCGATTTCAGTAGAGAATATTGTAGTCCAAGAACGTTATCTGTCTGTCTCTCGTATCCAAGCTCATTCTTGTAACTTTAAAAAAGCATCCTTAATCTAAAGTGTGTTCGGAACAAAAATCCTGAAAATATAAAATTTTAGTTTCTAAATATTGCTTGGTCATAACTATTTTGATCGTAGCTTGTTTGATATCAATATAGAAAGGACCTGTGTTCAATACGTATTAAAGAATAATTTCCTTTAATTATTGATTGTGGATACCTTAGTGAGGGAATATATGCTCATTATAGCATAGTAATGGATTATAAGAGAAGTATTATCTATAGTTATAAGACGATAATAGCAAATTAAGGCTTAATGCTGAGGATAGTATACTGTTGTGAGGAATCACAAGCTCAAGATAGTATATCAAAACATTATAAGCTGAGAATAGTGTTTAGTGGGGTTGACTTTATCTAATTCTATAGGTGTATAAAACCATCAGATTTCTAGGGTTATTGTATATTCCATGGTATTGGTTCTAGACCTATCTACGTTTACTATTATTAGTTAAATCAACTTTGAATTAAAAGTTAATCTACCTCAACTGTAGGTAAATATTAAATTAGAATCAAATGTTCCATAACACTGTCTATTTAGATGTAAAAAGAAAGTCATTTGCATACGGTTATTTTTTTCAGTCATGGTTACATAAAATATGTATATTTTTTTTTATAAAGTGTTCATGTTAAATTCACTTTCCAACGCAATTTTTTCTAGGGTTTGCATTTGAGAACTTTATTACACAGCTAAAGTGATTTAGGTGTCGATGTGTAAGATGAATGCGTACTTCGGTCCGATCTGACTGTCTGCTGGGGGAAGCAGCAAGGATGGTCAGGGCAGTAGTCTTGCACCTCTCTTCTCTTTTACCCGACTCAATCATGTGCATGGAATGGCCCGAGACTGGGAGGCAACTTGGCATTTGTGAATCTTGTCTGCTTTTGACCGAGCTTCAGGTGTCTGTAGTAATAGATCGTTCTGAAATTGCGCAATAAGGCTTCAAAATGACTTATTTTGCTTATTTTAGATGTTTAATTCGGTTTCCTTTCTAGCAGTATTACTGATTTGTTTTCCCTGTCAAGCTGTATAATTTTGTTTCATTAAAGAACTAACGTAACTCCATAATCGCTGGAACCTGTTTTATAGTAATGTAAATATATAAATATTTTACCATTTAACTTCAAAGGAGCTCTAAACTATTCCTGGAGTTATTAAATTACAATCCACATATCATTGTATGTAAAATTATTAATAAAATATTCAAAAAAAGAAGGAAAAGGAAAGCATTCAAGGGCCTAGTAACATTGTTTCTTCAGAAGAAAACTTTGCCTTAAGTTACTGGTTACTAGGTGGGACAGGGGATGGCCTTGGTGGGCTTTCCTTTTCCTCCATTTTTTTATTAATAATTTTTATTTCTCTATTAGAGAAAACACTGCTTACTTTCACAATCATGAAATGTGTAAACTCAAACGCTGAGCTTCAAACGCATCTGCAGTTTTCTATAAAAGAAAACGTACAGTGTCCAGATAAAGAAAGAAAACGAAAAATTTGTCACTCAGTGCATCATGTTAGATGAAGGAGGACTCACCTAAAAGCCATTCTTGGTCGAATCGTGAGGTTAATGCATGACAAAGATTAAGTTTTCTTTGAATCTTGGGCGTTTAAAGCTTTCAGAAAATGGGGTTTCTAATATTTGATGTAATGTCATTGACTATATAGTATTTGCATTTTAATTCATTTTATAGCTTAATATATTATACTGAAACCTGTCTCTTTGGCATTCAATCT
Organism: Palaemon carinicauda; assembly: GCF_036898095.1. Lineage (NCBI taxonomy): Eukaryota > Metazoa > Arthropoda > Malacostraca > Decapoda > Palaemonidae > Palaemon > Palaemon carinicauda. The sequence goes on from NC_090727.1 coordinate 38,164,296, forward strand.
TCTACAATAAAAGTCTTTAAAGAATTTTTAAGTTTTTTATATTCAGATACACTGTACCTAAAATGTCATTTGAATGGCTTCAAGGTTTAATAAGAGGTTTTTGAGTAATAACTAATGGAAATAACAATCCCATTATTATCAAGACTTTATTAGTCAGGGGGGGGGGAACCCCTACATAGCAGATAGCTGAATTAAGAAGTGGAATTTTTGGTCCAAAATGAATTACCGAGATACAGTTCGGTCATCTTGACTTTGTATTTTATATTCATAGAACACTATTACTGCTGCTCTCTAACCCCCATGGTTGGGGGGAGTGGAAGAACGAACTCTGTATGTGGGGGATCAATAGCCGTCTAAATGGACAAGTGACTAGTTAGGAGAAAGGACTATTTCACGAGACTTTTGGTCCATTTTTCGTGGGGAATAAGGCATTTGGTGGTACTAGAAGGGGTAGGGGGGCTCTTAGGGAGAATACTCTGTGGCATTGAATTTGATTTTTTATTACCATGTCGCGTTTTCTATTTTCTATTAATATGCCGTTTTCTACTTTTCTATATCTTTTTCTTTTTAATATTGCAGGGAGACTAAATTAAAAATTATAATAAGTTTCATACGCATTTTATTATGGGTTTCCTTAAGATGTTACATTGTTTGAAATCGGAATAAATATCTTGACAGAAAGTTCCATATGTTTTCATGATATACTAAAAATAGTAATTACATACATCAAATTAAGCAGCACAAATACCAGACAAAAAATTTTTTTAAGATAAAATCTTTTCAAATATTTTGTTGTAAATAACAGCTGGAGAATTATTAGTATACACGAAACTATTTAAAAATACAAGAGCTAGGGTCCTGAAAGATAATTTATTGCCAAAACTGACAGTGCTAATAGTATTGCTAAATATATTAGGTCAGTAGCTAGTAATATCTTGGGTTCATTATAGTCAAGAACGCTGGGACGGATTTATTCATAATATAGAGTAAAAGGTATTTAAATGGCTATTTAGAGTAAACTCCTCCATCAATACCGGAAATGAAATTTCTAAGGTTGAGCAATCTTGTGGTAAATATTCCCCATAAGAAATGGTATAGCCTAAGATTTTGCTCTTTTCAATATTGAGAGATAGGTAAAAACCAGTCTCATATCATAGTTTGATTTTGAAACAAACTTTTAATCAGTAAAGTATTCCTAAAAAGGCCTCATTTGACTTAGACAGGCACACGAAGTATGTCTACCATTGACATTAGTATCAATATTACTAACAATGTGAGCTTGTGCATATCATTAAGCATTTTAGGAAATACTTTACGGAACTAAGGTTCTTCAGTTCATATCTCATATAGGACTACTTTTATCTTTCTATCTCAGTTTTGAGAAACAAACCAAACTTGACGTCTTTAACATTTCTTATGGGTGATATTATGAAATGACCTCACATAGCTATAACCAAAGATTGCTCAACTTAATTTGTTTCACTTCTGTTATTTACGACGGAGTTTATTATAAATAACCATTCAAATAGCTTGTACTTGATATCATGAATAAATCCTCACCAGCTCTCTCGACTACAATGAACCTAGAATATGACAAAGTGTTTGTAGTATATTACTATCAACTGACGTCCAATGCTGGGCCATCCACCTTAACTTTAGATATATGTAGTTATACTACTAGCACTGGTATGTCACTTTTTGGCATAGATTATCTTTCAGGACCCTAGGTCTTGTATCTTTGTATTTTCATCTAACCAACTTTTCTTATGCAATTTACCTTATTGCATAGAGTCTACTGTTCACAACCAAAATATTTAAAATAATCATTTAAACCGAAATATTTTGAAATAATCATTTAAACCAATGTACAGTTACAAGTTATACAAGCTTTTCACATCTCAAGTTTTAGTGATTAACATTTGTATCCAACAAATTGTAAATGACAAAACAGAGTATCTAATTACATAACAAAACAACTGGTTTTAAGCTTTGATACCTGCTTTGCTGGCTAATTGTGAAAAATAAAAATCAATAATAACCAATGCTCAGTTCACATCCTATCTATGAAGTTACTTCACTCAGTTTGGAAAAATCCATTCTACCCAACAGGCCATTTTTCATCAATTTAAAAGATAAAATCTATCCATCTATTACAATTGAAAATTTCTATCAGACTAGTACTCCCTAAATCTCCTTAAACAGTATTTTAAAAGTACTAACTTTCCAAATACTCCTCCTTAACGCTACGGTGAGAGGAATCTTGCAGGCATTCACAAAATTGTTATAACCCCAGTTTTTCTTCGTTGAACATCCCTGTAAGTAATTGTCCTAAATGATGCATCACGACCAGACTTTTTTCTCCTCCAAAGTAGTACCTTACGTACAGTTAACCCCTTTCTGTATACCTTCAAATCTAGCCTACATCTCAAGAACCAGACGTGTCTGGGCATTCTCTCCATTAAATATTATCTTAACCCTTTATGTATAATTACTACTTTATGCCTTTCAGTATTAAATTTTGTAAGTTTTACATTTAAACACCTAAAATATCCACATTAAGAACATTTCCATGAATGCAGTTTTAAAACTACTTCACTGATTGTTTTCTTCTTTTAAGACTATCATGATAAAACTCTTGCTTTCCTGGAACCTAAATTACCATTCCTTTCATAAAAAAATTAATATGAATTTGCAAATTGCTCCAAATTACAGCCATTATTAACTATATCGTGTAGACTATATAGTGTACACTAGAGTACGAGGCAGTAAATTTCATCATTTGTATAAAGAACATGCAAAACTTAAAACCATTACACTATATATTTTATCCTTTGAATAGCAAGTTTGTCATTATGATGTTATGAAACACATCGTTCACTGGACTCAGAAATAAGAAATAAGATCTGCTACTGCAAACAAGCATTTGGAATGTTATACGTGATCAAAATAAATATAACATTGAAATATAAACTAAAAATATCAAAACATTTGAGATGATGTTTTGAGACATTTTTTTAATGTGAATATAACCTTGATTCCATGAGAGAGAGAGAGAGAGAGAGAATTATATTAACCTTCTTACATACAGTAATATCATTTAAGCACTTAATTACAGTGATCCACTTGACATTTACTCACTATCATTTTATTCTATGACTTTTCTTTGCTTCTTGTTACACAAGATAAATGGATTAGTTGCTCGCACAATATGTAACCCTATTTGATAAATATAAAACAAAATCTTTAAAAAGCATACTTGGTTCTCTCTCTAACTGAAATATAGGATAAATAATTCTCGTACTTTAGCTTTAAAATAAATGTTCAGTTAAGCAGAATATGTCATTATTACAAGGGGGACAAAAATATGACTTCTATTTTGAAACATATAAGCAAAAATCATCTATTATTACTTTTTTCAATCTCTAGTGTTGATTGCTAGAACATGATAAGCTATTCTTCTATCCAAGATAAAACAGTGACAGAACAATACTGGCAAGATGTGGTTAATTAGAGCGTCAGATTTTTTTTCTTTTTCACTAGCAAATCTGCTTATACCTATTAAGAGATCATAAGCTCGAAATTATGTAAGAAAATTCCATGACAGTTGCTAATAACTAGATGACAATCTCAAAATACAAGATATAAGATAGCATATACTATAGACAAAGATGAATTGATACACAGTTAGAATAATTAGTCTCGGGTTATATTCACATCCAATTAATGTACTTTAATATAAAGATTGTAGAATTTGTAGAATTAATTTTAATCTACTGCTAGAAAAGATTAACATTAATTCCCCTTCAGTTCCACGTTTAGATATCTTGTTTACAGTACTTTACTGTACATAATTCTAAAATGATATGTTTAAAGGTCCAAAGGAAATTGACATTTGACTTAAAATCTAGTTAATGGAAACAGAAAGCATTAGCAGCAACTTTCCAAGTAAATTGTCCTTTCTCATTTACATTTTCTGGCCTAAATTGTTCGCTAATGTTAAATTTCCTCATAAAAAAACTAAAAAAAAAAAAACATTTACAATACATAAAAAAATACATTTGACATTACCTATAATAATTTATGCTAATTTAGGAGGTAATAGGAATCCATTATCATTCAGTATTTATCGTATTCGCAAATTAGTTTACAGGTAAGTAAATGAATGATTGTGCCTGTTTATCAAATAATAATTAGTAAAGTGCAATCTGAATTTTCATCAGTCAAAAACGCTCAAAACGTTTTGTGCCTAATTTTCAAGATAAGATTTTGGGTGATTAGAATTTACTTGAAAAAAAAAATTATTTTTTTAATATAATTATAAATTAAATTAGAAATATAATTAAAAGCTAATTAAATTACCTTTGTATGAACTGACTATAAAAACTAATGGCAAATAAAATACTTGTTACTAGACTGAATACAAGTTAATATCTTCAATAATGAAATTCACAACTTAAAACAGAAAAAACGACACTTCGATAAGCTTAGAATTAATCTGGTAATATCATTATTGCAAAAATTAATCTCTTATTTACTGTAACCTTATTTCTTTCTATCTTCAGTTAGTCATTGTTATCGAACTTACGGGATATAAATGGGTTGACTAAGATAACACAACCTCCAAAAATCTGGTCTATTGCACATTTCAAGATATTTGTAATACTGTAATATTATTTCTCACAAAGTGTCTTTTTATACTTGAGAAAGATTTGATAACAGACTGATCCCTTCAGATGAGACTATCTGGTGTTCCTTTTGAAATCAGAAGTTAATAAAATGGATATCTTGTCCTCGACGAAAACTTTCCGAATTATTTTTTCTGCAGTAATTCCGAGATTATCCTCTGTCGATGTTCATCCTTAGTGTATTTTTGTAGTTTAATTTTCTATTTTAAGCAGGAGGCTAGAATAATTTCCTTCTCTTCTGGCAATTATAGTCTGAAAAATAAATAAAAGATGTTAATTGTACAGAAATATGTCTTACTCATTGAATATGTTAATATGCACTTCAATATCGATATTACTGTTTTTAGTAAAATATTCTGCATGATAAATTACATTACAAAGTATACAAAATATTCTGATGTATTAAAATTAATCAGTGAAAATAATGCCAAACTACACATGTCCATGACATTTAAATCAAATTTTTCATCCAAAAGTATATCTTGAAAAGTGGAAAAGCATTACCTCCTAAATCCTATTTCACTACAATAATCTAATTAGCCTCAGGTAATCCAATGACAAACAGGAGCTTCAGTAATCCTTCGGTTAATCCCTACGATTCTATTCAAGGGATACTCAATAAACCACGGTTCTCTGAATAAAGAATTCTACCCTACACCACAGTGGATACCAGGTCACACATAAGCCTAGTCATAGAAAAAAAAAATCATAGAATAATATATAAATTCTGAGTAAAAATAGATTTATTGACACACTAATAGTGTCAGGTGTAGAAGATTTTTTAGTATACAAGAGTATGGTAATGTGCAAAGCAGTAATAAACTTGGTGTTCTCACTCTCCTAAAAAGACGACATGCAAATCTCTAAAGTTAAGTTTATCATTTTCGTAATTGAAATGACATATTAAATTTGTATTGCATATTGTATTGATCCTCCATAAACTAACTGGAAGCATCCTACCACAATCATTAATTAATCTTAGTGGTTTTTACAGGTTAGCCTTCAATTAATGAACCAGCTTATTCTACCCAATTTCACCTTCTTACTTTTCCTGCCTTAGAATATGGAAAAACTTATCATACACACAATGCCTCACTAAACTAGTCATAATTAACTAATTTATGGTCTTATTCAACATTATTTTCTTTGACTTACTGGCAGGGCCCATTATCCATAAGGGTGACTAAACTGAAGCCTAGAGCAGGGGCTACTAGGGATGTAAGCTTATTTTAAGTGTTAATTGTGAAAACTTAATATTATTTACTACAATTGTAATATTTTCTTAATAAATTTTACGAAGAGCGTGAAATATGTCCTGGTGAGGTGGGCGCTTTGGGGTGTCAAGGGGCCCATAGAAGCTTGAATCCTAGGGACCCTGCTTACTGGGTATACTTCACCCATGGACTAACCTATCCAACACAAAATGACAACCTGGTTTTACTAGACTCACGTCTTTAACATTATTAAATCTAGAACAACATTATATATGTTTTGCCTATGATTAACAATTCTACCTTAAATAAAGGTAAAATAGATCCAAGCTTATCCATTACTTATATAATCCAGCCTTTATCTACCATTAGCTGCCCCATACTGCCTTTGTCCCCTGGCCTACCTATTATTGTTCAATGAAAATACTAATCTTATTTTACTTCAGCTAACAATGTATTACTGTTCAGAATATTATAGTGTGTTTATATCACCAAATCTTTAACAAGGAGTCAGCATAGCACTCACAATTGGAAGCTCCTAAATTTTAGTGCTCCTTTGTATGAATCTAAACCTCAGGGCTGTATACTTTAACTAATGATTTATTAACAAACAATGATATGGGTTTTACCATCTACCCAGTAACCCTGAGAATTAATAAGAATATCATCATAAGATCAGGACTTAGTCTTGTTCTGTATTCCACTTGGTAAATGGGCAGTTTATCTTTCACAGATTTGTGTACTGATATCCGGATTATAAAGTGAATTTCTAAATAACTCCATCCGTAATATAAAGCATTTAATGAAGTATGGCTATACAACCATACTAAATAAATAATGAATTACCTAGAGCATCTAAAGTTATTAAAGATACAAGTTAAAATACCAAGGGAAAAATGTGGTCGAAGAAAACCTTAAAAAGCAAAATCTAGAATTTCCTTATTGAAAAGTGTACTTAATTGTTAACTGATCAGGGAGACTGCAACTTATAACAGAGATAGCTAGGTCTCTTTAAAATTTGAATTTCTCACCAACAGAGATTCTGCAATTGGAGAGCTTACTCATAGGAATTTACCGCATGGGGATCCACATCTCCAAATACACACCTGAGCACTAGTAATAGGTGTAACAATCCCTATTTCAGGTATCTATGCACCTCATATACGTGCTTGCTATGTTTCGTTTTGTAAGAGACAATTACTGGCAATCATAGGGAGATAAGTACCACACACACACTCCCATGGAGAGGGAAATGGTAGTCACACAAACTTTAATCCTATCAGTAAAATTTACTGGATTTCTAAAACTTCTTTGTTGTTCTCCTGAAATTGCAGCCAGAGCTCGAGCAAAGCAGAGGTAGAGAAGGAAATAATCTGAAGTTTGCCTTCACAGGGTTGCAAAGACCGATAAAGAAACTCACTGGGAAAGACAGGAAAGAGGCAGAAACATGGTTATGTCCCTAGCATCTTACTAATATCATGAAGACATGGAATGAAAGGGGATGGGTGGCATCCTTTCTGATCCCACATGGCAATAACTTCAATGAATGTACATCGTAGCCTAAGAGTTGACCTTTACTGAGGATTCGTTATCGTTGTCGTCAAACGGCCATACTAATGAGGGAGACAGCAAACAGTAATGCTGTACAACAAGAAGAACAAGGAGGAGTCAATAGGATGGCCACACAGCTGTCCCAAAGCTACAGTTATAAGATATAAATGAAAAACCGTCATCTTCATTAAAATACCTTGCACACGATGAATGAATATGAAGTTTTCTGGCATCCTGACATCAAAGGTCATTGACGCCAGTATCATTTATAATAAAAAAGGAAAAGAATATTAAATTAAATCAATAAAAACAAATATGTTATAAAAGAACCAAATAGCATTTAGAAGACCTGCTTCTGAAATAAATTAAAAAATGCTGCTAGCATTGTACGATACATCATGTCCAAGGATTTTGGCAAGGATGAACTTGCCATCCTCACCTCGAGCCTTAAACAGATATCCAATTCTTTCGCTACAATAAGTGAGGAATTCAGTCAACAAAAGCCTCACTGTCAAGGGTATCAAACAGTCGTCACAATATGGTTGGTGTTGGCAAGCCAGTAAAAAACGTGTGTCACCCGAGTGTGACCAATGCGGAGACGACAAAGAGTAGTCTCCCACTTTCGGGGCATCCTATTATACCTCCAAGGGAATATAACATACTTATTCCTCGCCTCTTATTTTCAATTAAACTATCCTAATAATCAATATTATAAATACAATTCTTAATTGTGGATAAAAAATCATTACAGGGTATGGAATATCTTCTTAGGTAGCAACTCAGCTGCAGCATTCTTTTCCTGTGAATCGGCCTCCTCTTTTCCAGACAAACCTACATGTGCTGGAACCCAACAAAATTGAACAGTTATACCTCTCAGTCCACATACAAAAAGCCATTCTAAAATCTTTAAAACTAAAGGGGTACTGGAATTAAAAACTTCTAAAGCTTGAAGGGCACTCCTTGCATCACTAAAAATGGTAAAATTACCACCTTACTTCAATTCTATTTTCGCAGCAGCGGTTAGTATGTCAAAGTTCGGCAGCAAATATGGAAGATATTAGAAGAAGTGCACCTCTCCAGTTAAAAGAACTACTATATACTCCAAATCCAACGCCAGCATCAAACTTGGAGCCATCAGTACACAGTATATAAAAGTCTATTCCCTATGTTCTTCCACATGTTCCATAAAAAGAACCCTGGCTTCTAATTCACTCATTTTCTTTTTTATACCAATAAAATATCTACATAAAGATATCTCTGTTAATTTCTTAGCATATGTTTGTATAACCTGATGATTGAAGTCGCTTCTCGGTGGGCTGGCAAGTAGACGGAGTTCCACTGCCACACTTCAATAACTGAATACACCTTATAAATTTTGACAGCAGAGTTCCAGCCAGGCTGAAATTACTCTTATTAAAGAACGATGGTTTGTATTAGTGTAGAAACAAACATTGGAAATTCAACACTTTCATAATAAAATTTCAACTAAATCTTACCGTAATTCATTAGCAATTCTATACTACTAATACCTTCTAACAAGAGCACTTAATACATTTGACACCCTCATTTGATAAAATATAGAATTCATCCAACTTACAATCGTCAATGCAATACAAGAAGCCAATCTTAATGCAACCTACTAAAACAAAAATTCTACATTGAATGACTAATTACGAATAAAATCATTTGAATTAAATCCTACTCAATCCATATATTTAATTGTCCCAATGCAACCTATTAACAATCTATAATCACCATAATTCGTAAAAGGACTAACCCAATTAACATTTACTTGTAAGTCAATCTACTAACAAGTCAAAGTTTATAATGCTATCAAAATGTTAAACACAATGCTCTTTATTAACCTTACTTTTATAATTCCAGTTACTGGTATTTATTGGTTGTTACAGATTCCAATCTCTCACTGAAGAACAGGAAAATCATAGACCTCCCATTTTCAGTCTCCAATATCTCACTGCTCAATATGAACCAGAAATTAAAGAAAAATTGTGAAAAAATTTAAAAAACTCGCCAACCATTTTGTATAATCATTTAATGAAACTGAGCATGACTTTCTTGCTTTTATAATTATCGAAGATGACCTTTCAAAAGATGTTACCCATTCACTGGTAGGCTATTAATGGATTGACTTATCTATAAAAATCTAGTTTCAAAAATATCCAAATTTACCCTTTGACAGATATTTTTCAATGAACAATAATATATAATCATGTAACTCCCATTCTTAGTAGGCAAATATCTACAGATCAAATTATTCTTGATAAACATTTAAAAAAAAAGCCTGTGTATCTATCACCCATGATACCCATCATTAAGAATGACACACTGATAAATATAGATCTTAGAGCTGAACAAGGGGATATCTCCATCTGTAAAGTACAGAAACTTAACAGATACGGGGGACTCAAGTACAGCCAAAAGAGAAGAGCCTGGTCCCTTCGTGTCTCTAGGAACCTTATCAAAGAGCTATCAGATAAGGAAATCAATATGATTGAGACCACCACTGAGTATTCCTCAGAACTTAGGAAGGTTTGAAAGGTAGACATATTCCAGAATGGAGTGAGTGCCTAGACTATTTCCTTTTTTTCTGCCTGAATGGACTGGGTTGCTGGGACCATTTCCTTTTTTTTCTGCCTGAATGGACTGGGTGTTTTGATCATTTCCTACCTCCTGCACTTATGGAGTGGGTGTTTAAACCATTTCCTACTTCCTGCATGTCAGTAACATCTAAACTAATAGTCTCATGCCCTAGCTGATCAAATCTAGGAGAAACAGTCAAAAGGTTAGCTCTACTTCTTTCTTGAGGTGGCGAGTGGATTCCAGGGTAAGCACATTTCTTACCTATATCAGCCCTTATGGCAATGGATCAGTGTGGGACTGGAATTTCATCAGAAACCTGAGTAACATCCATGGCTACCAAACCAGGATCTTTCTCTGCTTTTAGAGCTCCAAGGGTAACCATGGTTGGATAAGCTCCATTACTCCCTTCTGGCAGAGGCAGGTGGCTTTCTAGAGGCAAGCCTTCCTCCTATGAGTCAGCCTGAATGGGAGGCATGGAAAATGTTTAAAATGTGGGGATACCATAAAAGCAAGTGCATCATACCATACACAAATGACATATAAGCATAAATCCCACCAATACCTGCTAGAAAAATTCATAGCTCAGGTGTGCCATGGAAAACTGAGTGGGATGCATTACGTCTAAAGTCATACCCACCTAACCTAGTCTAAGGTACAAGGTAGTTGTCATTGATTGGAGACTTCACCCTTTGTAACTTTCCAGTTTCTTAATGATGCTATATCACTTACAAAACCGTAAAACGGGGTTATTTACAGCACACTAATCAAATATCATTATAATTATATTGCACTCCCTTCAAAGCACTCATTACAGACGTGACAGCTAGCAAGTAAATTAAGAGGATTTTTACATATATTTTTCTCCCCACAAGCACTTTCTACAAATACATAGGCATGAAAGTAGCATTAAAATATGACAAATTCGAGGATAATTTGTATTTTTCCTAACCATACAAACCTTAGCTATTTACAGTGGGTTTACCTTTTAGCGCAGCTGAAATGGCGAGCCATTATAATTAAACGAGGGTGTATTACTCCCGCGCTAGTTAGCGGGGGGTAGGGGAGTGGTAGCTAGCTACCCCTCCCCCCCCCCCTCACACAGGTGAATACTCACTTTCACTTAGAGGTAGGACTTGTCTTGGGGGACAGGGCTGGCGGGCAAATATGTGTAAATAGCTAAGGTTTGTATGGTTAGGAAAAATACAAATTATCTTCAAATTTGTAATTTGTTCCGTAACCGAAATACAAACCATGCTATTTACATTGGGTGACTTACCCCTTAGGTAGGGTGGAAAGTCCCCAGCCATACTGGCTTTGGCTTTACCCGGGGACTCAGAATCCGAGTGAGTCGCACTCGAGACAAGGAGTCCCTGCACCTCACAAGTTCCTTGCTCCGCAAGGAACCGTGTGGCCTACATAAGCTTGTGTGTGAAGGAAGAAGTGTGACCCGTCCTAGGCAGTTGACCTGGAGTTCCAGAAGGAACTTTGGGTTAGGACGTTCCCAATACCACCTCGTCAGGGTATGGGGGACGCAACAGTATTGACTCAATACTCAGAACACAAGGAAGCATGGTTTACCTGCCGAGGTTTGAGGTCAGCTATGCAGAGACCAGGATGCTGCTTCCCCGTAGAGGGGATGATGAAGAAAGAAATAAGGGCCAAACATACTTCTTTCGTTCATGCAGACTAAAACCTGATAACAATGCCCTCAACCTTCTGCTACCTGTCCAAAAAGGAGCCTGAGGTTAGACCAGCTGTTGTGTAGCCACCATAAAGCGATAGAAAACGTATCGAAACTCCTGTGGGTCACGCCCTTCAGGAAGCGGGCTGAGGAGGTCATTACATGCTTCCAGACTCCAGCTTGTAGCACCTGCGCCACAGAGTAGTATAACTCGACGGCAAGGGGCGTTGCGATGTATCCAACATCGTGCTGTAGGGCGACGTGTCGGGGGAGGGTCTGGAGACAGGTCGAGATGAATGTCCTTGAGTCCGAGCTGAAGAGGTATACTGGTGAATCTCCCCCGTGTCCTCCTTGTGCTCCCAAATCGGCTGCAACTGAGGACCAACTGCAGCTGTTCCCAAAGCTAATCTCTCGATTCCTTTACTGGCAAGAAAGAGAAGGTCTTGGGACATCAGATACAGAATGGAGACTCGAAATCTTGAAGGAATTGGACCGAAGGGCTGGGACCCCAAGATTCTGAGTCTAGCCTACAAATCGGGAGCAAACCTGAATGTTGCCTTCCCCTCTTCCTTAGAGAGGGCGGAGTCGTACTAGACCAAGAAGATTGCATACATACTGGCCGTGGCCAGAGTGAGCAGGAGACCCAAGACAGAATACAATCCGAGGCCTGTCGTAAAGGGTCTTGAGAAGATCTCTTGAGGGATTAAAAGGTCCGAGCCATGCTCCAAGTTGGAGGTCTCCCTCCGACTAGGGCAGGGACGATCGTAACTTCGCATGAGCGAGGAAAGATCCAGCGGACAGGAAAAAGTTATTCCTTTAATCCTGAAGGTCAGGGAGAGGCAGAGCGACAGGCTTCATTGCCGAGATCGGAAAGGAATTTCCTCCCGCCGAAAGGCAATAAAACCGTTATTGCTGGAGAAGAGGCCTCAAGGGAAGAGGTATATCTCCCACGGCACCAACCACCGAAGACTCTTCACTTTGCCTGGAAGACCCCTGCGGATGACTATCGCAGGTGACGCGACCTCCGCTCCGCGACTGTAGCGGGTTGTCTCCTCTTGAGGAGTCGGCGTTGTCTCTCTTGGCATGAAGCCGAAGCGATGCCCCGGTTCGTGAAAGATGTTGCAGTGTGGTTGTTTGAGTAGTCTGTGCCGTGGGAGAAGCTCTCCCGGGAGTTCCGTCAGGGGAAGCAGAGGGTCCAGAAACCGTTCTGCGAGTAGTCCCAGTGGAGCTCTCCCATTGAAAGGTTGACAGGCAACCTGGTCTTGTTGAGACCCATTCTCCACAGACAAAAAGGAGGGAAGACGCAGGCGTCGAAGTTGTCCCACCATCACCGGAATGCATCTTGCCGGAGTCTCGGGGTCTGAGACTGGGGGGAAGAACAGCGGAAGCTTGAGGTTCCAAGCTGACGCGATCAGGTCCCAAGACCAGGACTTACTGGTTACTCAAGGCCAAAGACCCCTAGGTACTCCTCTCTACGAGGCTCTGGTCGGATAGTCGGAGAGAACATTACTCTGCCTGGAATGAGAGAGCCGATGGTGCTATTTAGAGTATCTCAATCATTTCGGTATCTACTGCAAGATGTGAAGGTGTGAAAATGCGTCCCCTGCTGGTTAGAACACGCCAGAATCATGAAGTCGACGCGCACGGAGTGACTCGGTAGGAGCTGTAGGATCTGTAGAGGGGCCAGACTAAGGCCCCTAAGCCTGCCTGAATGATGGAGAGGTATCCTTCAGGTCCTGACCATAGGCCTGGACCGGAACATGCCCCCCCCCCCCCCTTTTATTTGACGAGTCCGAGAACAGCATCAAGAATGTGGGGAAAGGACGAGAATATCCACTCCCATCAAGAGGTTCCATAGGTCAACACCCATTGCAGGTCTAATAGTTCCGCTGGTCCCATAGGGGCCAGGAAGTCCGGTTAATCGTTGCCTGAAACCACCGGAACTTGGACCGCCCCACATGGAACTTATCCTGAGGCAACCGTTCGGAACTATAGACGGGTCAATGAGGAAAGGAGAACTAGGAAACGTTCCAAGGTAGGGCTGAGAGCTCTGCTTGACTGAGAACAGGTACTGTGACTCTCCTCAGCCTTGCCACAGTCAACTGAAGGGAAAGCTCGGAGGATGTGGCAACAGAATCTGGCGTCCCCAGGTGGTAACCCATCCAACTACCGACCAGAACCGACGTTGCTTAACCTCGCTGGACGGACGAGAAGCGAGGTTTCCAACGTGGTAAGGCCGTTGACTCAATATCATGGCCAGATACTCCGGATGTTGAGGCAGAAGAAGAAAAGGCTCCTAGCAAAATACCATGAACCCACACTCATGGTAAGCATCCAGAAGCTTGTCCCGGCGCTGAAGAAGGTCGAACCCGAGCCTACTGGAGTTGACCAGCCCTCCAAAAAGCGAAGGAGGCGGAAGCCTGCACCTGAGCGGCCATGAGGAAAGCAGGGAGAGTTCTCTGGGGAAAAAAACCTGCGATGCCACGGCGGGATCGCCACACTGCATCATAAGCAGGAATACCTGCAATCTAGGCTGAATTCCACGAGCTCCCTGGAAGATGGATGGAATGGAAACTGAAAGTACCCGTCCTTCCGATCCAGGGTATAAGGAGTCTTGTCGCCTAGTTACCAGTCTGATCGATTCTGCTGTTCTACGCTGGCCGAAGTTTGTTCGACAAACTTGATCAGGGCTGAGAGGTCGACTACGGAACTCCCGTCTCAGATCCTTCCTTACGAGAAAGGATCGACTGAAGAAGCCGGGGGTGAAGCCGTCGATGATCCTATGGAGGACCTTCGCCTAAGGTATGGATCATTCTGCCTAACCGGGCAACTCTTGCCGACGCTATGGCATAGAGGTTAAGAGACACTGAATTCGCTGACAGAGACGGTAGGCGCGATATCCTTGGCTGATCACAGAGCTCGTGCAGGAATGGGCATCGGGAAGCTGTAATCCGGATGAGTAACCTTAAGCATCCTCCCAGCGTGAAACCTGCAATCCTAGAGTTCGTGAACTTTGCCGCTCCCTCTAGGACTATGCCCCCCCCCCCACCCCCCAGGGGAGCCTCCTGTGCCATCTGTTCCTGACAGGAGGAAACTGCAATTGGACACCTTGTCTCAGTTGTCGTAGCCGATAACTTAGGCCGACGTGGTTGAAAGAAAAAGGCGCTGGAGCCCTGCAGAGTCTGGAAGAAAGCGCCTTGGAGGAGTGAAAACGGAAGTCGAATTCCTCCGCACAGCCGCTGTCTAGGTCTCTGTCCTTGGGCACAAACAAACTCTTCTCAAGGATAGCCCTAGCTCTGGCATTCTTCAGACCCCGAGACCAGGGCAGAGCCTCACTGGACCTCGGGGCTTTCCGAACGTCAGACACTTCATCCAAGATCGTGTCTTTGCCTTCACGGGGGGCGATGACTGGATCCATAAGCCCGTTAAGTTGCCTTATCAGGCTTAGGACCTGCCAAAAGGTATGTTCGGATTCCTGCTGTTCTCCTCCCTGCGGGCTGGCAGCTAAGTCTCCTGCCCCAGGGATCTCTTCCTGGGGTAAAACGTGGACATTCCCCCGGGTAGTCGTGGGTTCCTGGCGAATCCTTGAGGAGGATTTCGGGACTGTCTTGGAGTCCTTGGATTCCCTCCTGGGAGAGATACAGGATCCCAACAAAGAGATTCGAGGGGCCCCTTCCTCACGAGATGATTCTCCTCCATGAAGAGAAGTCCCCCCCCCTTGGTGCCGAGGGGAAGACTACCGCCCCACTGGACTCACCTGAGGACGGAAAGGCCCCATCCACGGGAGAAGGAGAAAGCCCTCGAGCAAGAGAAGGGGCCTTCACGACCGACCTCTTGGGAACCAACTTCGCCCTGGGGGAAGTCACCACGAAGTCCACTCCTCTCTTTCTGTTCAGCGTAGGAGAGACAGCCGTTGGTTTGTTACCCTGGTCAGCGAGTGCTGGTTTCATAACCCTCACTAACGCCCGCGCCAGAGGACCAAACCAAGTCTGTTGCTCCAAGGACACAGATCCGAAATCCTCGCTAAAGGGAAAGGGGTCGGGCGATCCTTTGGAGTGGACCCCACAGTACCTGCCTGACAAGAAGGTGGGGAAGAATGATGTACTAACTTCTCCTCAGTAGTATCTTTGTCCTGCACTACCAACCTGTGTTTGGGTGGAGCGGTCGCGCAGGCGAGCGGTCGCGAGGGTGGGCAGGTGAATGAGCGCGTCTCCGAGGCGGCCGCGTGGGTGAGGAAGACCGCTGGCGATGTGGATCAACAGGAGATCGGTGGTGAGCTGGTGAGCACTCACGCACAGGTAGGCGATGGCGCGTTGTGGCATGGCGACGTGTTGGCAAGCGATAGCGAGCAGCATGTCCCTTTAGAACGTTGGCGCGCAGGCTGTAATACATACGGGCGGTCCGGAGATCGCCGAGAAACAGGTGATCGCTGACGCGTAGAACGCTGTTGAATAGGCGATACTAAAATTGCCTGAGCGCGCTGGCGAGCAGGTGAACGCTGGCGCGTAAGCGATCGTTGACGCGTGGGAGAACGCTGGCGAATAGGTGATACTAAAATCGCCTGTGCGCGCTGGCGAGCAGGTGAACGCTGGCGAGCAGGTGATCGCTGGCGCGTAGGTGATCGCTGGCGAGCAGGAGGTCGACACGTGAGATCCTGTGAAGGAACAGGTGGCGTGGCGCGTTTACGAGCAGGAACAGGAAGATCGCAGGCGCGTTGGCGAACAAGTGCTTTTGACACACGCGCTGAACGATGTCGCGTAGCCACAGGGTCAGACGACTGATGGCGAGCAGGGAGCTCAGCAGGAACTGTAGGATGGTCAGAGACCGCAGGGCGATGATCCTCAAATGAGCGCTGACGCTCAGAAGAGAGCTGATGAGCAGGAGAGCGCTGGCGAGGAGGGCGAACATCAGGAGAGCGCCGACGAGCAGGAGAGTCCGGACGAGCAGGTGAGCGCCGACGAGCAGGAGAGCGCTGACGAACAGGAGAGCGCTAGCGATCAGGAAGCGCTGATGAGCAGGAGAGCGCCTGTGCGCTAACACTGAGCAGGAGCAGGCTGGAAGACCATGCCTGTCTGCCGGGAGTCGGCCATTGTCCGTCGGGAAGACCGTTGCCCGTCAGACTGCTGTCCATCTGCATCAGGGTGGATGAAGGAGTTGTAGGCTGCAAACGTAGATTCAAAAAGGCGCCTCTTAGCCCCCTTATAGGGAGATGAGAGGCCCTTACGACGAGGCGGACGGTGAGCCTTACGGCGAAGGAGGCCAACAGCAACAGCAGTAGAAGAATCCTCCGAAGAGGAGTCTCTATGAGTGTACTCTCTCGCGAACGAAAGAGAAACACTTCGTAGAAGAGACTGGTCAGCCAGTGACCTAAAAGGAGCAATCCTCCGAAGAGGGACTCCTGCAGTTGCCCAGCCCCTTGAGCGAAACTGCAGGTGTGACCGCTCAGCACCAAGAGCCAGGTCGCACGAAAAAAAGGCAAGAGCACAACCCCCCAAAAGGGGAAAACTCAAGCCTGGAAAGGAAAAACTTCCCTCGGAAGGACAGTTACCCACCCAAGGAGGCAAGCCTCCTGAGTTCTAAAATGAACTGGAGAGCTGTCAATCGTCACGGGAGTACTTCCAGTAGAAGGAGACACGCCCCTGACGAAAATCCAAAGGGGAGGCAGCAACCGCCGAATCCCCAGGCCTCCACAAGACAGCTCACACCGTAGCCATATTACAGAAACGAACTAGATCGGTAACTGTAAAAAAAAATAAAAACCAAAAACATTAGTACACATTCATTCCTCCGGGAAGGCTTCGAAGAGGAATCCCGAGGGAAAGGAAACAAGAATTACACAACAGGCACGTGCCCTCACAACCACTTACACTCACGGAAGGAGAGTTGTAACCAAAACAGAATTATAACAATTATGATTATGAAACTATGTAACTATGTAATTTAAAAAAGAATGAACACTAAAGAAAGAACGAAAACCCCGATAGGAATCGTTCTACAAGCTTAAAAATTAACAACTACAATTAGATTCATAAACTAATCGAGACAAAACGTACGGCGTAGCAATCCCCCCACACGGGAATGAAGCTACAAGGGCATAGTAACACGTAGTAAAAAGGGTGAACGACCTCAAGAGAGAGAGAGAGAGAGAGAGAGAGAGAGAGAGAGAGAGAGAGAGAGAGAGAGACCGAAGTCAAACTCGATCGCAACCCATAAAATTACGCCGTGGTGGCTTAACTGCCGAGGACTCCACGGAGATAATGTACACAACACACACAACTCTGAAAAGGAAACTTACTGATTTCTATACTCAAATATATATACAAACATGAAAACATGTTTACATATTTATTGAGTAAAAGAAAAGTAAGCGATTAAGTAAAGACAAAAACAATGGCTGCCAAGCAAGGACCAAGACAGAGACATTTGTCCCAGTCCGAGCCAAAAGTGAAAGTGAGCATTCACCTGTGTGTGAGGGGGGGGAGGGGTAGCTAGCTACCACTCCCCTAACCCCCCCCCCCCCCACTAACTAGCGGGGGGTAATACACCCTCGTTAAATTCTAATGGCTCGCCATTTCAGCAGCGCTAAAAGGTAAACCCAATGTAAATAGCGTGGTTTGTATTTCGGTTACGGAACAATTCGGTATTGTCCCACCTAACAATTTTTCATGAAAAACCAAAGGCATCGTTTTCCGATTACCACCACCCATCTCCCAACCGTAATGGGGGAACCCCAGGTGGGAATCAAGGTTTAGGGTTCGATCAAATTAAACTAACAAATTACAGAAGATAATAGTAGAAACCAATAAAACAATAGAAACTCAACAGATACAAATGTTTCTTCATACAAAACCAAGAGGACTAATTGCCACAGCTAACACAAGTACTGTTTTCTTTCTGATAGACTTCTCAATCTTTAACATGGTCTAATTTTAAAAGGGACAAATGCACAAGAACACCAGCTAACAAACTTCCCCACTTAACCTTAAGCCGCATCCTTACTTATTGGGGTGTGGACGTTACCCACTCACCCTTAGACAGCCATATCCTTAGCTTACACTGAGGTTCAGTCTGTAATCTCTTAAATTAATTATCAGAGTCTGACCAATCCGAATCATGTTAAAACAGGTAATGGTTAAAGTTCAAAATAGCACTTATCAACAAAAGTATGATTCTAGTTGGGTCTGTCTAACTTTACTGGCACTGCCATTATTGTTGATCTGTACGTAAAGAGCACAGCTAGGAACATTTTGGACAGTTTTTCTTTCTGACGGAGGTACTAGCTACATATTAAACAAGAACTGAATTTAAAATATGTAAAATAACCCATCAGGTAAACAGAACTGGACTTCCAAAATGTCCAAGAATTACTACATATCATGCAGCCAAAAAATCATGTTGACGCGAGAACAGGGAACAGAAGGTATCAAATTATTGGAATCATGATATAAGTCTACCGTAGGTTCTGGAACTTTCAAATACGCTGCCCTAAGACAATGCAATAAGCCCCCACTAGACATCCAAAAGACAAGATATTAAGGCATTCAAGAAGAAACTGATAAACTATTTGAGCATATATACTATGTTTTCCCTGCAGTATAGGACCAGAAAAGCAACTCTTGAAAGTCAAGGATGTAGAAATCTGAAACTTTCTTTGTTATTAGTTGATTATAGCAAAAGGGCTTCCTCTGCAGTATAATCACATCTTCCCCAATGAGTAACCATAACTGAACTAAGGCCTCTTCATTTGGAGAGAAGAAGAAGAAGAAGAAAAAAAATGCATTAACAAATTTCAAGAAAAAAACAAGTGTTTAAAATATATCTGACTTTGATTGGCCAATTCGAAGTAAAGATCTTAAACACGGAGAGAAAAGCATTCTGAATTGTCCCATGTAACCCTGTCAAGATCAAACTAATCATCAACCAAACATCCTGCCAAAATCCAATAGCTAATAGTAATGCATTTAGAGAATGCATAGCATATCTATTAGGGCACCAAGCTCAGGGAGTGGACCTACTGCGCATTTAGGTGAAAATTGTCACAGGGCACTACAGGGTGGAGTTATGAAAGCTTGGAACAAACATTTGAATGTAACGAGAGCAACCCTGTCGTAGCCCTGAAGATAAATTACTTGAAAAAATTCTCTACTCACTGTAATTTGATTAACTTTTTCTCTCCTATTATGTATTTGCATGAAAAATGTATGGGGAAGTGTCTGGTTTCACGTGTTTTACCTGAGAAAAATATAAATTACAACAAAAGAGAAAGCTGGGAGTCTAACGAGATCGAACCGACTAATAGGTCTTAAACCCGTAATAGGCTCAATTATTTACCACCAATTTCTAATGCACGGAAAAGACCGAGTTTCCACGTGTTTCTTTTTATGCAAGTTATTAATCTCTTACCTCTTAATATTCAGAGCAAAATATGCTCAAATAGTCCACAATCTACACTTCTCATAACAAATGCAGTTTTTATATATTTAATTTTTACAGTATGCAGTTACCAAGTATAATGTTATGCAAGTTTTTAAGTTGTGCCTTAGGTAAAGTTTTGACCAGCCAAGGTGTATAATTAAATACATTGCAGAACTTGACATAAAGTAATAATCTGATTACTATTTGAGTTATGTTTTGAACTAGTATCGTGCAGTAGGTCAAGTTTGGATATCCATCCATAATTTGGTTTTATCTTCAGCATTGTACCGTATATCAAGTTGAGATATATCCTCAAATTGCTTCTATCTACAGCATTGTAAATAACTTTTGGTAGAGGTGGTGTCTTAGGCTAGCTAGGTAAGGATCTAGCATCCTAGGTTGGGTTAAGGTTAGTAAACATTCCTGAGTTGGGAAAGTCAGTAAATCTTGTATAAACATACGAGTCGTCCCCATTTTTGCTTCATGTAACAGGAAGTAACATGTAATGTTTTGAAAGGGTTGCCTTAATATGTTGAGACCATGAATTTTTTCTATTTTTTTTTTTTTTTTTTTTTTGCAGTACTGAGTATATAGAATTGCAAGGTAGGTTATGCAAGTCATGTCAGGCTGAACCTAACTAACCCTACTAATTTTGCATTTTTTTAGGCTTTGCTCGGTGGGAAGTGTTCAGGTTAGCAAGGCCAGGAGTTTGTGCCAATGATAGGGTAGCCCTATTGCTCTTGGTGTATTCATACAAATTGTCCATTATTTTGCACTACTTCATAATGAGCAAAAAAATTTTCAAGTGATTAAGATGAAATTTATGAAATTTTCCCTTTCTTAATTAGTACATTGCATTCAACATCAGTTCAATCCTGCTGTAAAATCCAGACTTCCCACCAAACTCCTCCATAATCTTATTGGGTGGTTTAGGCCGTGCTAAACAATATCATGCCTATTCAACTTTTTTTTTTTTTTTTTTTAAGGATCTAAGAGACTAAACAGACTGACTGTAGATTAAACCTACACGTAGCAATTAGGTCCGCACAATCGTATTTGAAAAATAAATGGTAAAATTAGTTTCAAACTTTAATATTCGATATAAAAATATATATTTTCTAGCATGAATATAGTTTTTCAGGAATTTGACCTTTTAAGCCGTTCTACTGTTACATATGGCCACCATCCAGACGGACGAAGGTGGGAAGCTGGGACTTTGGGTTTGCGTAAACAGGACAAAACACTATTTAACACTTTCAAAATTTATAAAAGGCCACATAACATAACAAAACCACCTAACCTAACCCAGTAGTTCCAGGTTACAGACCTATCCCCCGAACCCCACTTCCCAAGTCACAGACCTAGCCGGGGGCAAGCCTCCCAGATCCCCCTTTTCTGTTCACAAACCTTCCCAGGTCTAGGACCTAGCCGGGGCTTCCCAGGTCACAAACAACCAGTAAATCGCAAAAAAATCCTTACATTATGTTAAAGTAAATCACAAATAAATCCTTACCAGAATCACACTTGGGACACAACACTTTTAGGCAGCACTGAATGTTCACACTCAAACCTATTTACCACTTCTGGAGTTCCATGGTAATGTCCATGAAACCGGCCAATAACGTCAAGATATGAAGAGTAACAACCATTGCACCTCTGTGCAACGGAATCCAGAAATCAACTGACAACGCACTGTTTTTAGGACATATAAATTCCAAAATTGTAATTACAGTAATTGGATATTCTTGAACCAAAACAACCAATCAGGTTTCAGCATTTTCACTGTAGACTTACCCATATATCATAAACAAACACCAAAGGATGATCAGACATTTTTACCCACAATGCATTAATAAAAACCAATATCATCAGTATACAAACTAACATGACAGAGTTTAAGAATATTTCTTAACAGCAAATACTTTCGTAACCCTTAAATTGCAGATGATTTGAGTAGCTTTATCGTACGAATCTCAAAAATATTTTTTCAAGGAAGGAGATATATCTGAACTTGGTTAAATCTGTAATACCAAAAAAATACAGCATACTGCAAATATTTGACCACCTACAGTTAAATTGGGTATCGGCAAGGAAAAAAAAATTAGAGCCTTTGCATATCAGCAGCCTGTTATTCTAGCGAGCAAAATATATGGACACCAACTAACCTAAACCTAACCTACAAGGTCGTGTCCTTTCATACTCACCTATAATTTTACCCATTTCTAACAATTGAGCATATGGAAAAAGGAAAATTGTTGATTAATATTATTCAACTACCGTATTCGAGTTCAACTGATATGATCTAAGTTAGAAGTCAAAAATGTAGAAATA
>NC_090727.1:38194270-38204270 GCF_036898095.1 Palaemon carinicauda
AAAAAAAAAAAAAAAAAAAAAAAAAAAAAAAAAAAAAAAAAAAAAAAAAAAATTTTCGACAGGATGAGTACTTTGTGAAACTTGAATTTTGATAATGGATTCGAATTATGCAAAAATGAAAGTTGATGATGCTAATCAGAGATTGCTTAGAAAAATAATAGTGGAGGACATGGAATATAATCTGAAATAGTTTAAAAAGTTTCTTTAGGAATGGAAGAGACTATACGTAACGGGCAAATACTTAGAGAAAAGGTTTGAAAGAGTTGGTAAGGTTGTGATCGTTATTGCAAATTTATAAAAAAATATTTTTGTGCGAAAAATATTTGTAGATTCTTTGACGATGAGCGTATATGAATTCATTTTTTCATAGAACTACTGTATAGGATGTTTTCGGTAAAGGGAACATGTGTTCGTGCATTTGCAAAATTCTCATAAAACTGGGTGAGAAATATGTTTTCTTTCAAATTGTTGGTATATTATTACCTATGTTATATTCTATATTTGAGTATTACTACTACTACTACTACTACTACTACTACTACTACTACTACTACTACTACTACTACCAAGATCAATAATAATAATAATAATAATAATAATAATAATAATAATAATAATAATAATAATAAATAAATGAATAAAGAAATAAAGATAAATAAATAAGAGAGAGAGAGAGAGAGAGAGAGAGAGAGAGAGAGAGAGAGAGAGAGAGAGAGAGAGAGAGAGAGAGAGAGAGAGAGAGAGACCCTTTCTATGTTTTGTACGCCTTTAAAAAACCAATATTTGGACCATCGTCTCTAGTACATTAAGTGGTATTGGAAAACTTTTTGAAGAATAAATGTGAGTTTTTAGATTAAGTTTATCCACTCGAGCCGGAAACTTCGAGGAGAACATTTCACTTGTCTAGTAGCTCTTTTCACCTTAGGAATAAGAAATACATTCTTAAGAAGGACATCTCCGTTCTGGAATATATTTTGTGTGTACTTCATTCACAGCCTAAGAAAAATTTTGTATAAGAAAATTTTTTATTTTTGAAAAGGATTATCTTACATTATGATAACTTTGTTTTACTTATCAAAACTTTGGTGGTTTTTTTTATTTTAAATTAAGTAAACAGAAAGTTACATGCAGCCGTTTTCTTATGAGATTACTAATAACGTTATTAATTAGAAGCTGTTTACAGTATTCATATCATAAGTAACATATGAAGATGGAAAAAATCGGTAGCTTTTTTCTTTTAGTCGTTCCACTATCTTTTATTACACAAAAACATTAAATGATTCTGTAAATGTTTTTCATGCCTTGAAACAATCTCTATTTCATTTAGTTCGAATTTCTTTCAACAATAAAGATTATGTTGGTAGTAGGTTGGCTAAGGCACAAGCCACCCTTTGAGATACAACCGCTAGAACGTTATTGCGTCCTTTGATTGGCCAGATAGTACTTTCATTGAATCCCTCTCTTGTTAAGGCTCATTTTTACTTTCCCTACACATTCTCCGAATAGTCTGGCATATTCTTTACACAGACTACTCATTCCTTATACACATAAAACATTAAGATGACCCAACAATTCTTCTTTACTCGAAGGTTTAACTACTGGGCTGTAATTGTTCAGTGGCTACATACCACATGGCAAGGGTAGAAAAGTCTCTTTAGCTATGGTAAGCAGCACTTCTAGGAGAAAAACACTTAAAAATCATACCTTTGTTCTCTAGTCTTGTGTGGGGCCATAGCGCCTTGGGCTAGATTTTTCTTACTTGAGGGTACATTCAGGCACACTATGTTTCTTTATTTCCTTTCTTCACAGGAAAAAGTTGCGAAGTATGTCATTCAGGGCTATCTTCCCTGTTGGAGCCCTTGGGCTAATAGCATCCTGCTTTTCCAATTAGTGTTATAGCTTAGGTAATAATAATAATAATAATAATAATAATAATAATAATAATAATAGCAATCAGAGATTTCAGACCTCCGCCAATAAATATGGCTATCATTTTGCTCAAGTCTATGGAGGAAACACTTCGTTTTTCATATTCTGACCGTGGATGAATCTACTGTAACATCCGCCTAAAGTCTACGGACAACACACACCCCTTTTAATATGGTGACTAGATTGCGGAAAATGCAAAGCCGAGTCTAGAATCAGGATCCAGATCATCTCTAAAAATCAATGGGGTCGTCCATGACCTGAGATCTATCTATCTGGGGTGAAAATTTCGTCAAAATCCGCCGAGTTGTTTTGACGTAATTATTTCCACAGACAGACACACGACATATAAATAAATAAACCGACTCGATTTTATAACTGCCGTGGTGGAGGTAATAATAATAATAATAATAATAATAATAATAATAATAATAATGATAATAATAATAATAAAAACAACAACAACAACAACGATAATAATAATAATAATAATAATAATAATAATAACAATAATAATAATAATAATAATAACAATAATAATAATAATAATAATAATCAGAAAAGTTATTGTTTTAAAAACATTTATGTCTTGATTACGATATTTAAACCGAATAATGATAATGATCTCAATTTTTCCTTTATATTTCATATAAAATTTTACTCTTTCTTAAACACCGAACGATCATTTCATGTCTTGGAACTTGCCCTCTTGTTTTCGACCCCATCAATCAAAGGTCTTAAGTATTTTTTTTTTTTTGTTCCATTTCTCATTTCTGTCAGAATTTCCTTCGCGTGATAAAGAATTGAAATTCTTTTGTACCCCACATAATTAAGACATGAATTCTCGCTAGGATATTGTGAGAGAAAAGTATTATTATTATTATTATTATTATAGTAGTAGTAGTAGTAGTAGTAGTAGTAGTAGTAGTAGTAGTAGTAGCTTATTAGGTACTAGTGTACGCAACGCTTTAAAATGACGACTAAATATAAATAAAGATATGCACACACGCACACACACAAATTCCCTCCTTCCCGCTCTCTCCCCCTTTCTTAAACCACAGCCCCTCTCATGACTACTCCCTTTCTCCCCTACCTGAGGAACGGGGAGAGACCGATTTTTGCCTGTGAAAGTGATTAGAAAGAAACATATTTATACATATTGATATATATTTATATTCTTGTATATATCTAATTCATAGAGGAGATATTTTTTCTGGAAATCCTTTAGTTTCTATGGCATATTTGAAGAAGCTTTTAGTGATGCTGAAAAATCATGTATAAGATCATTGGTATTTTGATTGTCTCTACTGATCCCTGGAGTGCATTTCTCCTTTTCCTGTTTCTGTTTATTCATATATATTATGACATAACAGTTGATGATAATTACATTTTATGTGATTAAAGAGTCCATCTCAAAAGAAAAAAATATCTAGTGTTAAAATTCAGTTGTTAACGTCATACCCAGATGAGGGTTTATTTTGTAAATACTCAATTTACTGTGCAAGATTTGACTTAAGTCTTGATTGAAACTAAGAAAATCTTAGAGCGTTGTTACAGGTTAGTCTTCAAAATCCAGTTTAAAGGTTTAAAGGCCACCCATGAATGGCAGAAGGAAATGATAATGACAATGCCGTAGCAGGACAATGCCTTAGTAGGACAATGCACTAGAGACTGACCATATACAGTATACATATGATTACCACCTAAGTCCACTTTCCACCCAAGCTAGGATCAAAGAGGGCCAGGCAATGGTTGCTGATTACTCAGCAGGTAGACCTATAGTCTCCCATAAAGTTCCCATACCTTGCTCGCAAGGATGGTGAGGTTGCAGACACTACATTAAGCTATTGAGCTTGAGCGGACCTCGAATCCCAGTCCGGCAAAATGTCAGGCAGGGACGTTTCCAAGAAACCACTACAGACGTTGCTGGATATAACAATAATCTTGCAACACGGAGATAAATGCTAAATAGTTGATAATGCAGAAATAGCACAGCGATTTTATAAGAGACTGAATGAAAAGATACTTTACTATCCCTTCTATAAATTTAGCACTAAAATTATAATCTATCTAGACCTCGAGTGTTGTATATCAGAACTAATAGCAAAGATGATTTACTTCAAAATAAATAGAGTAAAAATTTTTTATATGGGATTTATTTCCTAGCACTATCAATATTCAATGGCCTTGCTCAGAATATATCACTTTTATTATGTAATATTGCTAATGTAATACGGTCGTCATTTAATGTAATGTTAGAAAAATTATATATATATATATAAATATATATATATATATATATATATATATATATATATATATATATATATATATATATATATATATATATATATACACTCTGAGCAGCATTGTCAAACATATGACTACTCGGTCTTTTCCTATCCCTCAGCTAGGGAGGAGAGGGAATAGTCATAACCTGGTGAGAGGGGGTACCCCGAGAGGTACACTCGGAAACCGTATTGTCCCACAAATTGGTAAAACTACCGTGTTGTAGCTAGAAGGAGGTGGAAGAGTTGAATGTGCGTGTGTGCATGTATGTGTATGTACACCTGTCCGTGTTTGCATATCTATCTAAACATTTAGATGTCATTTTTGGCTGGTCGCGTACACTAGTTTATAAGAAAATTTTGAAGTTCCTTAAATTTTGTATACTAAATATAGCATCTTAATATAGCATCTTAATATAATACGCAGAGAGAGAGAGAGAGAGAGAGAGAGAGAGAGAGAGAGAGAGAGAGAGAGAGAGAGAGAGCAGTGTGCCATAAATGACCCTTGAAAGTGATGCATGAATGAATATGCTGCAGTTTATAGAATTGCATTGCACGCATGTAAGATATTCCTTCCTGAGGAAAATTTGAATTCTATTTGGTGACTGAATGCAGAGTGAAAGGGTTAAGACCTTGTTGCTTATACACAATGAATGTCGTTCCACCATTGCATTATGCATTTTTCTGTAATTGCAGTTTGTTTACTTTATATGATTAATTGCAAATTATTTTGCATGGGACGATCCATCGTATTTCGAGGAAGGGAGCAAATTGTCTGAAACAGTGTGTCCTTTATAATAACCATTCCTCTTAGCAGATGAAGATGAAATTTTATCTTATAATTGGGTGTAGTAATTTCATTCGATGTTTTCTCTGTTGCGTTGAATATTTTATGAAAAAAATTAACATAATATCAAATTAAATGCAATGAGGATTTATTTTAAAGAGATTATAATATTTAACAAGAGAGAGAGAGAGAGAGAGAGAGAGAGAGAGAGAGAGAGAGAGAGAGAGAGAGAGAGAGAGAGAGAGAGAGAGAGAGAGAGAGAGAGAGAATTATATATGTACACTGTTAAAAAAACCGTAAATTTAATCGGAATTTTCCCGTAAAAGTATACTGTTCTTACTGGTATTTAAATAAAATAAAGGCGACCATAATTTTTACCATATTTTGTTATTTTCTCTTACGGGTATGTGACAGTAATATCACCCCTTTACGTCAATATATCTGTATTTTAAAACGAGAAATGTCTAGCAACATTTACTGCATTCTAGGATTTTTAGATTTTTTACGGTAAATCTTTAGCTGTGTATCTTTGTCTTGTAAATCAATTGGTATTTGAAAACTGTGAGGAATTCATGAGGCTTTTTTGATTAAGTCTATTCACTTTCGATAGAAACTTCTAGCAGAACAGTTTTCCGTGTTTAGCATATCTTTTTCCCTTTCATAAATAAAAAGTTATTTCCCGCAATTATTGCGAGCATATTCAGTAAATAAAACATTGAAATCTCTTATAGCACTGATTTATTTAATATTTATTTAGAAATAATATTTTATATTACTAAACTACTCTGCAAAGTTATAAGAAAGTAGACATTAATCAATAACATATTTATGTATTTGCTCGTAAAGACAAATTAACCTGGCATCAAAAAAGCTAAACTTACGCATCAGACATCACAGGAAGTTGATTAGTTATACATCCTACCTTTTATTTTCTAATAAATTCTTTTATTCTGATTATTTTCTCTTTCAAAGGATGACTACGAATAATTTATGGCAACTAGATCCATGTACACGTAACGTAATTTCAATCAGAAATTATCCGTCAAAATATGCTGTTCGCAGCCGTATTTCAGTAAACTACAGACGACCGTAATTTGACCATATTTTGTTGTTACCTTTTACGGGTGAGTGACCGTAATATTACTCCTTTACATAAATACATCTGTTCTTGAAACAGTAAATGCCTGGCAACATTCATTCCAGGATTTTTACAATTTTTTAAGTGTACTCACCATTGCTACCTACTCCCTAGTGAAGATCATTTTTTGTTTCCATTTCTGGTACACAACTGGATTTGCTTCATGCATAAATAACTATGCTGGAATGTATAGCACCTGGTTCAAGTTTTTAATGACCTCTGTTCGTGCTTGATCTATCTTTCGCTAGTTGAACTGGTTGTCAAAGAGTACCACGGTCTGTTTGGTGGTGGGGGGGTGGGTGGGGTGTTGACTATAACAGTTTTGCTGATCATGTCGATACACAAACCCTTTTACCACGTTAAGGTATCTTTACTCAGAGAATGATATATATACATACATATTTATGTGCATATATATTATATATATGCATATATATATATATATATATATATATATATATATATATATATATATATATATATATACACATATATATACACAGTATATAAATATATATATATATATATATATATATATATATATATATATATATATATATATATATATATATACACACACACACACACACACACACATATATATATATATATATATATATATATATATATATATATATACACACACACACACACATATATATATATATATATATATATATATATATATATATATATATATCAATGCATATCCCTGTCTAATTGCATACAGAAATTCACGCTTGGAAGTTGATTGACAAGTTCTGAAAGGAGGTTATACGTGGTTAGCATAAATGTTAGCTGCGATGGAAGGACCAGTTATAACTTTGACAGATTTCTTTATTGTGCAAAAATCTAAAAAGAAAAAAAAATAGAATGTTTTTTATTCGTCAAACATTTTGTTTTCACAATATGCTAAATCAAGTTTAGAAGATATTTCTATAGCTATAAAGACCCTTGCTGGTCTTTATATGTTACTTGGAATAAATGGTAACAAATATGGACAAAATAATTTTCATCAATGTAAAAATTGTTTTGATTTATTCGCATTCCTCAAAGAAAAAGTCAAAATTAGATACGTAGATAAAGAGCATTACTTTTAAATAAGAATTTCAATAAATGACAACGGAAATAAATTCTTGGATACTGCATTGACATGTCTATGAATTAAAAACAAAAAGAAAGAAAGGAAAAACTACGGGAATGACTGTAATGCTGAAAAGATAACTTCTAATAACTGAAATTCATTTAGATAAAAGTGCAACTGACAAATTATATTGATATAGTGACGAATGATATCAGATATAAAAGCGAATACCTTAGGAAGAAACAAAGTTAAAGAAGTGAGAAAAATAGAGCATCCACTTCTAGATTACTTAGTGTATTTTATAAATATAA
Organism: Palaemon carinicauda; assembly: GCF_036898095.1. Lineage (NCBI taxonomy): Eukaryota > Metazoa > Arthropoda > Malacostraca > Decapoda > Palaemonidae > Palaemon > Palaemon carinicauda. The sequence continues at coordinate 38,201,805 of NC_090727.1, forward strand.
TTTAAAGTTTAAATAGAATTGAAGTACTCAAAATTTACCTGACTATACATTACTAATGATTTAAACATATAAAAGTTAATTCCTCATATTTTAAATATGAAAGTAAATCTAAAAATTCTAATAACGTTGACATTAACACATCTTTTTTTATTCATCGAAATTTCTATTTCTAAACTGATATCTGCTGATGTTCATTTAACATCAATGACCACTGATGTAATGATGCCAGATAATTACAAATTACAAAGGTTCATTTAATAAAAAAGAAATATGGTATTTCTAAAATATCTAAAGTTCTCTAGCAATTTCAAAATAAACTAATTTGTCTTGTAACCCTTCTCGTGCAGCCGAAGCTGCTTCTATAAATCTCGAAAGTTTAAATTGAAACGTTTAAGGAAGTTCGTGCAATGCATAGACTCGCTAACTCTTGGGATAGTCAATGGAAATGTTTCTCTACTTCTATTTTCTACTAAACTATGATCGAGCTTCATTTTGTATCCTATGAATTGGGCATTTAGAAACGATGCATTATTTTGTCTTTCTTGAGGTTTGTGGGTGATTTTAAATCTCTGATAGTCTTTTATATTTATTGTATATATATATATATATATATATATATATATATATATATATATATATATATATACATATATATATATATATATATATATATATACATATAGATATATATATATATATATATATATATATATAGATATATATATATATATATATATATATATATATATATATAGATATATATATATATATATATATATATATATATATATATATATATATATATATATATATATAAAGAGAGAGAGAGAGAGAGAGAGAGAGAGAGAGAGAGAGAGAGAGAGAGAGAGAGAGAGAGAGAGAGAGAGGAAATGCATCTCTCTCTATGCACTGACACACATATACCTATATACAGTATATATATATATATATATATATATATATATATATATATATATATATATATATGTATACATAATATATATGTTTATATATATATATATATATATATATATATATATATATTCAAATAAGCCATATATATTTTTGATATATTAATGTCTGGATTCTCTTAACGACCTCGGGATCAAAGCCGACCAGGGTTCGATTCCCGGCCGGAGCCAAGCTCTTGTCTTTGTGTGATTTCGCCTGGGGCTTTGATCCCGAGGTCGTTAAGAGAATCCAGACATTAATGTATCAAAAATATATATGGCTTATTTGAATATGAAAAACACGTAAAAATGTGCAAAATTTATCATATATATATATATATATATATGTATATATATATATATATATATATATATATATATATATATATATATATATATATATAATATATATATATATATATATATATCTGAATATTTGAAATTCCTTCCTAACTACTTTGTCACTACAAAAACGTTCTACTGTTCTGAATAACAGACGATGGTTTTTCTCCTTCATCCTTTGAAAAATTATCGAAGTAAATAAAGCGTATCTATCAAGCAATTCTTTTTATACATCATATATCAGAAACAAAAAAAATATTTTACATCTTTCCAATGACCGCTTATGAAATAATTGTCTGATATTAATTGAAATTAAATAAAAATGAAACGCAGGGAAAGATTTTCCCAGCAAAGCAGCTTAGATGATTTATTTTTCATTTTTTTTTTTTATCAGTTCTATTCTATGGGATCGGCGTCAATGATCTTAGATTGTCAGGATACCAGAAAACTCCAAATCATTCAATCAATTTAATCTATGGGAAAGAAAACTATCTTAAGGAAATCCATATAACTTTGATGAGTTTCCAGTTCTTGAATTAATTTGTTTTTTTAATCTACTTTCGGTATATCTGTAAATGCCATTCCCCTATTTCCTATGTCAACCTATTAATAACAATGATTATGTTCATACTGGGGCCCTTTGCGTCAATAGACGTAGGCAGAGATGATGATGATGATGATGATGTCTATATTTTCTATTTATCTTTAATATACATTGTTCATAGCAATCCTCTCTCTCTCTCTCTCTCTCTCTCTCTCTCTCTCTCTCTCTCTCTCTCTCTCATCTCTCTCTCTCTCTCTCTCTCTCTCTCTCTCTCTCTCTCCAATATCACTTAAAGGATAAACCAGTATTTCAGTATTACAGGTTGTTTGAATCTGTCTAAGTCTTTGTTGGATATTGGCTTACGAAGGTCTGGAAAATGATTCCTCTTGGAATAATAATAAACTTTCTTTCGTGTCTCTATGTTATATAAATTCCCCACGCATATAATTGCTGAAAAGAAATATGCTGCAATGTTGAAAGACGAATTGTGAAGGAGAATCCTTGAATTACTTCAATAAAAACATGAATAGAAGACAAGTTTAGATACATTCCTTCACTTTCACGTTTATTAACCATGAAGCACGTGTAGGTGGTTATCGTTTTACGTTGATAAACAAGATATAAGATCAG
>NC_090727.1:38216273-38221273 GCF_036898095.1 Palaemon carinicauda
CGATCCTCAAGTCTTTGACGACGACCTAATGAAGAAGTTCAAATTTATTAAAATCTAGTTCCTGTCGACCAGTACCACTCCAGCAATATAACCCATGAATCAGCAGGTGATCTCAAATATTAAGTAGCTTTATACAAAAACAACGTTGCAGTGATGCTTTGAAGTCATCAAGGGAACCAATTTCAGCTTCCAAGAGTTTTAGATATAAAAACTCCATATTGTCAATTGCCTCAAAAGCATTGGAAAGCATAGGAAGGGATCACCAACAGACTCCCCAGTTCAGTTTGAAGGATACTGTGACGTAAATGCATTCCTAAATGAAATTTCAAGGGATTTGAACACATGCAGAAGGCAGTTGAGGAAGAAATTATATCCTTGTAAAAGACAGTGGGATTTGAGGTGGACGAGATCAACATCAACAATCAACATAACGAGCAACTGAAAATCGAGGAGTTGATGTAGTGGCAAAATGAGTTTATAGAGGATGTCTCATTCAAGTAGGAGCACCGGATTGACAAACCTCTTACTTTTATTCATGCAGATTTAAAAGATGTTAGAAATCATGCCAAATCTTATAGAAACATCACGCAGATAAGGCCTTAGCTTGATGAGCAACGAATCTATTTACCAACAATGCGATGTCTGATTTTCTTACCATTTTAGAGAAAATGCAAGAGCAGTTGTCTCTAGAGAGATTCCTTGAGAAAGTTAAATGTTAGAGTGTAAAAAATGGGACCAAGTGTCCAGAAAGCGTAAAATAGGTGATTCAGCTTGTGATAGTGCACATCATTCAAGAGAGAGAACTTCCAAAACTTGACCAAATGTTTTCAAGGGGGGAGATTCGCCCTCTAAGCAGTAAGCCCCTCCTCCTCCTTCATCCTCCTCCTCCTCCTTCATCCTCCTCCTCCTCCTTCATCCTCCTCCTCCTCCCTCTCGTCTCCCTCATGCCAAACATTACTCTCTTCAAAGGTAAAGTTGATTAGTCAATATCTATTTTCTATAGCGAATTAATAATATGTATTCATTTTTGATGTTAGGAATTATAATTTTTGTATTGATTACCATTACAAACCTCTAAAAATTAGTGCATATGTGTATTTATGGACGTGTACAACGTATTTCAGTGAATTTCCTCTATTTCTTTATGAAAAAAAAAAAAAACCTCTTTGATATAAGCAGAAAGAATTAAACTTATAAAACGAACTACTTCAGTATACTCACACACACATACACACACATATATGTTACAGTATATATTTTTTTTTCTTTGTGGTCCAGATACTGTATAAGATTTATATCTACTGGAGTATAGTTAGCCTTCATCCTACCTATGGGCAAAAAAAAAAAAAAAAAAAAAAACAATATGAATGGAAATTTTTCCTTATTTGTATAATCACTTTAGAATACTGGTAAACAGCGTGTCTCCATATCAGCAAGTCTCATATATTTATTATAACTTCTAAATTCCGAGGATCTTTTCAATTTTTCTTTTTAGAATTTTACGAGGTGGAAATTATACTATCTATAAGTTTGATAAATCTAATATGTTAAATTTTAAATCATTATTTTCGATTTTTTTAACTTTGAAATAATTTCCCTATCTCCAGGAATCGAAGTAGAACTTTATGAAGACATAAGTATTTATCCTTTTTCAGTTTAAGATATTAGAATACCAGTTTTTTCAAGTTAGATATTTTATCCAAATCAGAGAACGTTACTGAGGTTTTTTTATTTAGTAATCTAATAATCACTGAAGAATAGAAATTATGTAGAAGTAGCCATATACACCAAAAGATCAAGTAAACTAAAATAAACAAATGATACTGAAAAATAGAATATATTGGTTTATGACTGCGCTTTTAGATTAGTCAGGGGTACCAACTATGCGAACGATGTTCGCAGAAAATTTTTTTTGGATTTACATAAACCTGTTTGTATTTTTCTTTATTAAAAACGCTACAAGGTAAAACAAAAGTCAAATTTTTTGTCTCTCTAATAGTACTGAAAATTAGGTAAATTAAGTATTAATGAGGATCTCTCTCTCCTCTCTCTCTCTCTCTCTCTCTCTCTCTCTCTCTCTCTCTCTCTCTCAGTATAGAATTGTATACAAGTGCGCTTACTACACGAGTAAAAAGCAGTTATTGAAAATCTCTCTCTCTCTCTCTCTCTCTCTCTCTCTCTCTCTCATAAGATAACAAAAAAAAAAATGCCAGATTTACAAAACAGTATAATTTTAGCATTTTCCATATATTCATTTTTGGGACAAAGTCTTGTCATCCAAATACATTAGTACTGTTTCTGTTGATTTATCTAGGAGGTGGTTTATAAGATGTATCAGATATCAAATATTAGTGTTTTATTTTACTATAAAGCCTTAAACTTTCAACTGGGCTCCACAAACCACTAGAATAGTTGGAAGACCAAGGCCTGTAAGGCTGAGGACTATGAAGCATGAAGTAGATGATGGATGGAGAAGTATTGATTTAAAAGCTAAAGGTAGGGACGACTTACGAAATCCAATCGAGGCCCTTTATGTCAATAGGCGTAGGAGGAGATGATAATAATGATGATGATGATAAAACCTTAGTTATACACTAGATTAATTTCACCGGTAAAAATCCTTGGAAATAGTTTATGAAAAAATGGCAGAGTGAGATTTTCGATAAATTTCTCAAATATCTATCAAATATGCTGTACGGTAGTTTTGGCTGTATTATTAAAATTTACTTTTAATACCATTGAATAAAATATAATTATCCATTACAATAAATTCTCTAAAGATATTAACCAAATTACAACTTAATTTACTGTATCTCCAAAACACGAAATTTATTGGTTTTATGGAGTCATTCTGCAGGATCAAATTACACCCAATCCAGCCACTGGAGTATCAAGACTGGTGTAGCGTAATCTCGTGTGTCGAGGCCTTCTGCCTCCAATCAGATCTCTCTTGTCGGAATTGGATTAATCCGTTTATGGCGTTGTCGATTATCTTGTCCTTAGAAACCATTTGCATTCCGATGACGGACTCTATCCGGGGAAATACTGCGTAATGGGAGTACAGAGAGACTATTGTTCTTCTTGAGTTTCTGTAATCAGAGGATCTCTGATATTCAATTTTTACTTACTGAGTTTTTCCATGTTAGTTGAAAATGTATGTAATTAATCTCGGAAGATAAAGATAAAGATAAAGATGAAGATAAAGATAATAGCAATAATAATAACAATAGCAATAATATTGACAATAGTAATCGTAATGACAATACTAATAGTAATGACAATAGTGATATTGATGACAATAATAATAGTAATGTCAATAATAATAATAATAACAACTGTAGATGAAGTGGGCTAAGTAGATGTTTATAATCTTTTTCTTTAAATTTATGGAAATACTTGGGTTGGTCTGGCAGTAACTTTAACATATAGATAATAACAGATCAAATAACAGATGAAATAATGATACAAAATAACACCACCAGCAGTAACAATATAATGATGAGAATAATGAAAATACTATTAATATAGTGATATTTAAAACCTTTTGCAGTGTCTCATCACGTACCCACGTAGTTTCCAAAAAGCTTAATTATCAGGTGCCTAATTAGGCCTTTTCATGGACAATATATTTATGATTTTTTGTGTAAGTAATCCATTTGACATTAAATATACCCTAGATGAAAACGATGTTTATGAAAATTCATTATTTCCACAAATTAATTATATAATAATCTAAAATGACGAATGGGTCTAGATGCCAATAATTGTTTTATTTATTACACTTTACTTCTAAAAGATATCGTAATATTACCTGAAATACTTATATTTGATAATTTTCTATGATAGTTTTTTATTCTTCCTAAGTTTTATTTAAATTTAAATTTGGATTATGTTTTTATACAGTCGCAAAAAATTATTTTTGGGGAGTTCATAGGGTTGGTGCTTTTTATCATTTATTAATTCGTTTTTTCCTGCCTTAAATGAAATCACCAAACATATAGCTGGGCTCCATAAGGCAATAGAAGAGTAGGAAGACCCAGGCCTACATATCTGAGGACTATGTAGCGTGAAGTGGAGATGATGAATGGAAAAATATTGAATTAAAAGCTCAAGATAGAGACTACTGGCGAAATCTCACCGAGACCTTTTGCGTCAATATGCGTAGGAGGAGATAATTGATGATGATCATGATGATGAATACTTGAAATTGGACTATAAAAAACTTTTGAAGTTACTTGAACCCTTTTTACTAATGGTTATTTTATTTAATGATTGCATTTCTATAATATGATTATGGAATTGCCAAAAATAAAACGAATGAATATACAATTTACAGTCGAAGTCGATTTCCGTGTTTTGAAACAATTACAGTAATCAAGACAACAAACGAAGAAACTTTTATAATATAATTTTTTATCCATATACTTTTATACACATCCTTAGATTACTATCAGTGTTAAAATCTATAGCACTCTGATTTATCACACACGATATTTCTTTCAGTTCATGAATAGAGAAGCTCCTCAACTTACAAACTTGGTAGGTTCAAGAAGCTGTTACGAATTAGTTCGTAAGTTGAATTTCCGACTAGGGTAGGTCTAACCTAACTCCCATGCCTACGATTCTAGTGGCATAAGTTCACAAATAGTCCCCATTTCATGTAAAACAAATATCAGATTATTGCAAAATGTTCCTTTGTTTACTGTATTAGATGTAATATTGTTTATTTAACAGCATTTCGTTATCCTATTACAGTATACAAAACTTTTGATACAATATCAGAAATTTATGATTTCACTTGGATTTGAGTTTCTATCTCCGAATGTTTGTAAGTCAAAGACCTTCTGTACTGACATTCTTCGATATCAAAATCCTACTATTCTATCTACCCATTATTCTCTAGCTTATTATCTCCCTCCTCCAAATTGTCCTATATATCCCTTCTAGCATTTATTATCAGCTTTTCTTTCAATAAATTTCCTTATTAATATTTTAACTGA